>NC_087513.1:133219232-133334232 GCF_963921805.1 Phalacrocorax carbo | reverse complement strand
TCCTTCCTTTTCCTGTCTTTACACATCTCCTTTTGAAAGAACTGTCATAATCTGTTGCATGAAAACTCAATTTTGGATAATAATGCTTAGAAGTGATTGTTCTCACAAGTTTTGTAATGGATTTCTCCAAACTCCAGGGTAATTCTTGGCTGGGCTGATCAGGTTTCACATTTGCTTTTATACTCAGTGCACGTATACACCAGGTTTTTAAATGTATTTTGCAACCTATAAGTGGCCCCTGGCCTGCAACGACACGTCGCTCTGTTTGCACCCAGCGGAGTGACAATTTCCACAATTTGTGATATACCAGCGTTTCCTGATTCATAACAAGCAGTTGCTGCTTAGTTGGGAATGTCTTTGGAGGGGATGAGGTGGGGAAGGCTAGAAAGGAAACCACACTGCAAACAGCTTAGTCTTTCCAAGTCTGGGTTTTTGCCAACAGAGCTTTGCTGGTTTTATGGTATAGGTTTGGGCCCATATCTCGTCTGATAAGGTCTTTGTTTTCTGCATGTGGAGATGCAAAGAATTGCTGCTGGAAGAGGGCCGCATGGTGTCGTTCACTCATCGGAGGGGCAGCGTTGTGCCCTGTCCTGCGAGTGGGCTGCATCTTCCTCCTGCACAGCTCACCGGGCAGAAAATGCGAAACGGCCAAATGAGTTATTTAGGTCAGCTTTTATGCTGTCAGTACCAGTGGGGCAACGGGCACTAGGCTGGGGTTCAGGAGTGCTGGGAAACGCTTTCTGCCACTGGCTTCCATTTTGCTGTGTTCAATTTCCTTTCTGTAAGTGTCGTAGCCTTTAAATAGGGATTGGCCTGACAGGAATAAGCCTTATGGAGATACTGGAGATGCTTAATTACTTTAGGTTTGAGCAGCACGTGAAATAGGTCAAGCAATGTGCAAAATTCTTTTCTTCAAACTTTTACAGGTCTATCGTTTCCTAAAATTCCCCACTTAGTGACTAAGGAAGTTCGGAGAGGAAAGCAGCTCCTGTGCAATGGAAGCATTTCCTCTGCTGCGATTGTGGCAGCTCGTGTGAGTTTGTAATTCCTTGAGCCTTGACCCACACTAGTCACAAACAGAAACTGATGACAAAAAAAGCTTTTCTTTTCTTTTTTTTTTTTTTTTTTTTAAATATAATTCCAATTGTATTTTTGCTTAAAGGACGTTTGCCCTTTTTACATCCAGTGCATTCATTATATGTTTCTATAGAGCAATTCTGTCCCTTCAGTCAGGATGACCTTTATTTTATATTTAAATGCAACAGCAAAACAAGGAGAAAAAAGAAGTAATGTGAATTCTTCTTCAGAGTTCCTTCGCTGGCTCACCCTCTGCACATGAATGCAAAATGGCAGCTGCCACTGCAGCACAGTCGAGAGTTCCCATTTAGAAACGCGGTGCTTACAAAAGAAGCCTTAACAGCCATAAGCTACAAAACCCAACATCTGATAAATGGAAGAGGACAAAATCAGGTCACAGAGGCAGCAGAAATCTTTTGCCCTTGTATCGCATCTTTCATCTGTGGATCTGGAGTCACTGTACAGGCATCATCCTACCTCCTGAGTGAAATCATAGAATCATAGGATGGTTTGGGCTGGAAGGGACCTTTAAAGGTCATCTAGTCCAACCCCTCTGCAATGAGCAGGGACATAGAAATGGAAATGGGCAGAGAGGGTTGTGGATGCCAGGGAGATGGGGCAGCTGTGTGTTTCTATACAGCACCATTTTTAAGAGGGGAGGTAAAGAATTTCAGGCCTGGCTGGAGCTGCAAGTAGTGTTTCTTTAGGCATAGGTAATTAACTGAACAGGAATTAATGCTCCTGTGTGCTATAAAAAGCACCCTAGGATTTTAATCAAGGCTATTAGTCAGCATATTGGTAAAGCAACGCTGAATTCTGCAGCCCCCTTATGCAGCAGTGTCAGTTGATTATGAATTCACCAAGAACTTTCATTTTTCTTCAACTACACCTCCAAAAGCACTGCATGGTAGAAACATTTCGCCAGTTCCCAGTGCCCTTGAGGAGCATCCCTGAGAATGGGGGTCTCCACCTTGGGAGAGATGCAGAGGGGCTCCTTCCAGCGCGGGGTGCAGGAGCTGACCCGGCTGGCTCAGCCCTGCCTGCCCCAGTCTCCCTGGATGCAGAGTCCCAGGCAAGCAGCGGGGCCAGGTGGGGAGCCGGGCTTTTCCTGCTGACATATGTAGTGCAGAAAGGTAAAGTGTGTTTGCACTTAGGCAGTGCCACCTTACAAAGAGCCCTCGTGAGCAAGTTCCCAGTTGCCTGAAAACAGACTGGAAGGAGAGCGTCCCTACTACCAGCAAAAACAAATGGCTTCCTTCCCTGCTGGCTCCACTCCTTACATGTTTCAGGGGATTTCTGGCCTGTTCCTGCATGACTTCTGATAGCCTGTGAAGTCCCAGCGCCATAACCCGGGAGTTACAGTATTAGGCATATTTTGCATAAGTTAGTGCCAGTGATTGGCAGTTTCTGATTTTGGCTGTTTTACCATTCAGCCTGAATTTAAGCTACTGTCCAAAATTAAATTCAAGCACATGCTCACACATGCAGGCATGCATGCAAATGTGTGTATGTGTGCATTTGCAAGGTGCATTTTGCACCAATATTCCATCGTGTACCTGAGTCATTGGTGCACATTGGCTCTTTGATTTTTATTGATAGGCAGAGCAGAGCTCTGCTGGTTGGGGTCAGGAAAGTTTGTACCTGCTGAAGGAGACTGCCCAATTCAAAATGGAAGTAGACATCAATCCCTAGTTTTATTTTTCAAGCTTAGCAGATTTTCTGAAGAACAAACTATGGCAATGCCAGTTCCCTTTGCATAGTATCTTTTATGTGCTCCTTTACTAAAAGAAGAGCCCCATCTGTGTGGCAGAGTCGGACAGCAGCCGCAGGCTTTCCTGCCAGCCAAACTCTGGTGTCAACCCTGGGAAGTCAGGAAACTGGCCTGGACTGACTATTGTTAAAAGCTTTTAGAGGAAAGTCAGTTAATTCCTTTTGTCTCTGAAATTCCCATTAATCTTTGCTCAGATTCTCTCCATTCCTGCTGCCACACCTGGCTTTTGAAAGAAAAACACCCTTGGTCTCCACTAAGCATAAAGCAAGCAACATGAAAGAGAAGCTATAATTGCTTTCCTAAGAGTGTCTCTTCTCCCCCACCCCCTTTTCCTGCTGTTTGGTCACCTTTATTTTTCCCTCTTTCCCTGAGGTTTGATGTCTTTGCTCATCATTTTAACTGTCAACAGTACACAGAAAGCTTTGTGGAGCAGGGACCTTGGGCCTGGGTTTGATCTCATTTTCACGGATGTAAAGGGAGTTACTCAAAGTTTCTGGTGGTGTTATTCATAGCAGAATCAAACCCTCCTCTGAGATATCAGGAGCATGCCATCCACCCCTGGCATGATAGAAGCATTTGTTACTTTCACAACTACTCAGCAGAGAAAGCCTTGTGAATTCATGAGTTAACTGCGAACCTTTGCGTGCGCGTGCGCATGTGTGTACATGTGTGTTTGTCCATCTTTCTCACTCTTCTTATTTCTGTCTACTCTGTGGCATTCAATTTATGATTAACTATCATTTACTTTCATTATGTTGTAAACTAATTACCAGAAAACTCATTTTTCTAATTCTCTCTCTTTCTTCCTTCTTTTTTTTTCCTTTTCCCCCAGTCCTTTGTCAAGGATGAGGTTGACCTTCCTTGCAGAGGTCACCTTTAACTGCTAGAGGAGCACATAGTGGTCTTCAATGCACCCTATTGGGGCAACTGAATATTAGCTCCAGGGTACTTTTGGCTGGTACGGAGCCAGCCCAGCTTGGTGCCAGTTCCCCTTGGCTCTCCCGGGTGCAGGAAGCATGTCAAGGCGAGGGATAGTGCATTCCAGCGGCTGAAGAGCACTGCGCTTGGATCTGCCTTGACAACAGAATGGCTCCTGAGAAACCATTGAGAGTCAGCACTCATAAACAGCCCCCAGTTTGCTCTGGTTTCTGCCAGCAACGAGTTCAGCCCTGGGTTTGGTGAAAGCAATGCAGTGGCTTAGAGCTGAGCTGGGCACAAGCAGAGAGGCTGCGGAATGAAGGAGACACTGCAATGTTTAATTACGGGTGGGTCTAACTCATCTTTGCTGTAACTCTTTGGTAGCCAATGCAGTTATACCACAAATGAATGCTGTTTAAAATCAGAGGTGCCTGGTGAGAGAGATCAAAGGCTAATACAAGGAAATAATTTCTTGTGACTGATTTTGGGGAGGCAGTGCTCCTTTCGGTGTTCTTAAAGGCTATTTACAAATGGCAGAAATGGGAGAAAAACCCAATGTTAAAATTCCTGCTGCTTTTTTGCATTTGGAACACCAATTTGAATGTGAGGAAATGGGACCAGCACTAGTTCTTGACCTATACTTGCAGTGCTTAATTCTCAGTAGTGACTATGATGGATGCAAATGCACTGGAGCTAGCATTAAATCATGGCTAACTGTGTAGCTGCATCAGCACAGAGCTAACTGCTTGAATATTTACCCACCTTGTCAGGCAGGCTCTGCTTCTGCTGCATGTGCTGAGCACTGTGCTTTCCTGTCTCTACTGCTAGCAAGCATCCAAGCCGCTGAGCTTAAAGTCCCCATGTGCCTATGGCCACATGAACTGTTTTTCCTGCTATGAAAGCAGTGGCACTCACAGGTAGAGACTCTAACACCATCATTCACAGCTGGTTCAAGATGATCCCCGTGGGTACTGCTGCTGAGGGAGCTGATTTTGCCCTTCCAGCTGCCCTGGCCATGCATTCCTGCCTCTGTGCTGTAATTCATTTTTGCTAGATTAGTTTCAGCCTGGATTAGTTCCCCTGGTCTGGCTCACCGCAGAGCTGAGCAAATGCTTGTGCCAGCACAAGGCAGAGCAAAGGCAGGGACGGGGAGGGACAAAATGGCATCTTTGAAAAGTAGGGGCAGGGAAAAGCAACAGTGAATTTGTGGCCTTTTGCTCTCCCTTGCTTCTCCTTGTTTGATGAAGAGATATTGCTATTGTGTCTCCTTGTTTGCTTTTAATTTCCTTCCTCAGGCGGATTACAGAAGTGAAGGGCTGGTGATAGGTATTGTACCTATAGGCCAAGTCGCCTCTGGATGAGCCTGTCTGCTTTCAGTCGTGGCAGTTTGCTTCCAGGGCTTCATGTAATTCTCCATTGCACAGCTTCCTCGGTGTGCCTGGCAAGTTTGGCTGAGTGCATTCCCAGTAGCCCTCTTACGTACCTGCCACCCGTCAGTGCCATGTGCCCCCTTGTCGCCCCAGCCAAACCCCAGCGCTCAGCCGCCAGCTGGGAACTGGCACTGAGTCTCACAGGAGCTGAATAACGTCTTGGTGATGATCTGTGAGTCTTTGCGTGGCCCTGCTTTGCCTTTGTTTCTCAGCAGCGCTGTTGCCTTTAAACACACATGCTGCCAGGTTCTCTTGCCTTTGGAAGGCAGGCAGGCGGCTCAGCACGCCACTGCGCAGGTTCAGGTGATGGAGCGCTTTGTCCAGGGACTCCCAGGAGATCTCCTTGCCTGTTTGCTCCACTGCAGAACAAACTGCAATAAACAAAGAGGAGTTTTATTTTTCTGAGCACATCAGGTCTTCTAGCACAGCGTGATGTTCTGCATACTGTCACTGCTTTGGGCCGCTTGTCAAGGAGGGGTGCGACATAGGCTGAAATGCTGCTCTAATTTTTGCATTATCATTCCTGTTGCAGATGTCATTATCTAATTAGGCTGTGCAGTACTTCCAGGGGAAATATTTTGAAGGGAAGGCATGGGTGTTCCTGCATCTTGATGCCTTTATTACATCTGGGCTAGGTGAATGCAACATGCAATAAAAAAAGCAGAATCAGTGGCTTGGGTCCAACGAAAGAAATGGCTTCAGCAACTTCAGCTTGGCTCCATATTTGGCCATGGTGTGTTGTTCCTCTTGCTGCAGCTGTAGCCATAAAAGGGTAGCTGACCAGTTGGTTTCCAAGAAGAAGTGTGACCACCTTTGCTACAACATATGGACTAATCCCCGTATGATCCTTACAAAAACAAGTTTAGAGTTTTTAAATTCACTGAGTAAGTGAGTAAGCAAGCGAGGCCTTTGCAGCACTGCACGGATAGCTGCTGCTTTTCCTTTTTTTTTTTTTTTTCATAATGGAGCTTTTGGCAGTATCAAGGAAAAGAGATTTAGTTCCACGTTATTCTTAAAAAGTAAGTCATACTTGACTCCTTTTTTTCTGGAGGAAAGTCCCAACCACTTATCAGATTGCTGGGGTGTTGTAGAAAAGGTTGTCAAATAAATCCCCACATTTTCCCTCTCTTGCTAGTTCATGCACTAACTACTTTCATTTTTTTGTCTGGTGGCCTTTTGTATCTATCAACGACTTCCTTTTCCAGAGGAAACTGCTCAAGTCTTGCTCTGGTGTGGCAGATAGGAAAGCCCAGAATGCTTTGCTATGTTGGCTTTGCAATAAGGATTTATTTATTTTACCTTTCAAAAGGTGACTTTAAAGTCACTGTTATTTAAATAATAGTGTCTGTAGCTGCTGCCTGTTGCTTTTTTTATTTTTCTTGTACTAAAAGGGCCTGTGCTTGTTGGTAACAAGTATATCATTGCTCTGACATGCGGAGTACCTCCTGGAGGAAGGACTAAGTTGTTCATGTTGTACTGTATTAAAAGGAGGTTTTTTTCTAAGTTTATCGCAGGGGGTAGGCTGCGCAGGGAGAGGTTATAATAACCAGAGGCCTGTTGTTGCAAAGTTTTATGCAGGTAATATGTAATATTTACATAAATAAGATTTAATAATGATGCTCATGTTTGGCTGAATCCTGCGACGCTTGCACAGGTTATGTGGGATATTCACCTGGAGGACAGCTGGTTGCTTTCAGTGGAGCTGTTGTATTCGCTACCTTTGCCAAGACTGATTACTCAAATAGGTCTTTGCAGACTTGGACCTGGTGTTGATCTGACCTGACTTGTAACGCTTCCCTGCAGAGCCTGGACAAAGACAGAGGTAGCCTGGGGACTAGATGATCCCTGAGGTCCCTTCCAACCTGTGATTCTGTGATTCCATTGTTGGACCTCCCCCTCACACCACCACTGGGATAGAGGCAGAGATTCAGGTCTCTGGTGGACTCCTATGAAATACCTACAATAGGTTGTTAAAATTGAATGGGTTGAATCTGTCCCTCATTTCCAAGTTTCCAAAAAATAAGTGTATGCAGCTGGTCTTTTAGAAATTTACTTGTATAGGTGGAGAAAGAATTTTCTAAGGTTTGCAAAATGTTACTTGTTCACAGCCACCTATATAAAAACATCATAAGTTTTTAGTTCTCTAACTCTGCATTTCTCCTAAATATTAAAGTAATAGCCAGCTATACTTCCTGGAATGATTATCTGTATCTGATAGATTTTTTACTGACTCTCATTCTGCCTTCACAGATGAGGGCTTTTTCTTTCAAAGGTGCCTCTGCTTGAGGATAAAGTCCTTATATGAAGAAACTCTCCAGCATTAGCAACAATTATTTTTATAGAAATAAAAAGATGAAATCCCACTAAAGAGACCTTTTTTTTTTTTATGTAGCCAAACAATAAGTATAAGGAGACATTAAGCAGGATCTAGAAGGCTGGTCACACCCTCACACCCTCTCACATGTTTGTACCTTTGCAGATTTTCCAGATCTCTTTGTCCGTCTGGAGCATCCTGCCTGAGTAGAATTAAGGTTATTTTTTTGTTTGTCTTTGGCTTTCTTTTCTCCTGTGTTGTAATCCAATTAATTTAACAGTCCACTTAAGAACTTAATTTGATCTCTTATCTCTTCTCAGGTTAGTTGTCAACCTTTTAGAGAGTCCTGTAGGAATCCACCCACCTCCACGGTAGTCAGAGCAGGTACAGAGCAGGACGACTGCTGCCCTGCAGGGTCATGGGTCCCAGGGCCCACAGCACTTAACACTTAGGTAGCTTGCAGCAGTGTTCTCCAACTTGCAAATGCTCAACAAAAGGAAAAGCAAAAGCAGTTGCTTGGCAAGAGGGTGAGAGGAGGCAACAGCTGTTCTTGCAGTTCATGATACAGCCAAAGCCTGGTGGGCGCTATAAAACAACAGGGTACCAGTGGATTGTGCTCTGCTGGCTGAGGAAAGGAGAAGAGAGTAATTCAAAAGCAGAGCAAGCAAGAGTGTTCAAAGTCACAGCAAGAGAGGGGAATGGAAACTGGGGGCTGGAAGAGCTACCCAGACGTTCAAGATGATGGAGTGTACCCACAGTCAGACTGCATTTTTTTCAAGCTGAAAAACTGACGAGCTGCATTTCAAGAGCCTTTGGTTTTCCTCCCCCACTGCTCATCCCCTTATCAGCAGTGATGTGCACATTTGAGAACTACATTAGCCTGGAAAGCTGTGACTCTGGCATCTCCAGCACACGTGTGCCTATGTGCCAGTGAAAACCTACTGGAGTATGTAGTAACTGGAGTGATTTCTGCAATGCCTTTGGTAAACACAGGCTGGAGAAGGTCACAGAAAGGACAACATCACAAGCTCTGGTTGAGACTTTACTTTTATTTCTGTATGTAAGGAAAGACTTCTCCCCTCCTTCCTGTCTGTGTCTCCAGCCCCTCCTCCCCTTCCCCAGCATCACCCTTTGCCAATGTCTAACACTCTTGGGGGATATAGATGTTAATGTAATGCCTTGGTTTTGTTTGTCCTGGCAGCCAGTAAGGAATGCCACGCTTGGTGGCACGTGTTTCAGAGGCATTTAATAATCTTCAGTGTCTCACATTTTCAAGCAGGGTAGCTATGAAATGCAACGTCAGCTTCTGTCCAATACAATGCCCGTGCCGCTGAACCCGGGGGAGTTTCCCAGCATCTGCGCCTGGGTGCGTGCCACGCTGTGTCCAAACTCCATGTTGGGGCACGACGAGAGCATGCACCATCATCCTTTCCCGTTCTTGGCTGTACCAAGGAGCCAGAGCATGCAGGCTGGATGGGAGCCACAGACCTCTCCAGCAGATCTCATGCATGTCCCCCGAGACTTGCTGGGGCATGCCCTACTAGGCAACCCTGACACAACCACTATGGCACATAGGGAAGGTAACAGAGAGTGAATTTGTAACACTATACCCAAGGGAATAGTGCTCAAGTATGAGCTTCACACTGGGGGGCAGGGATAAAGGTGAGAGGAGAAATAAGGGATGCTCCTATGAATGGCTGTTTATAGCCTAAAGACTGGGAGCAGTGTGGGCCAGCTCGAGTGAGTAAGTAGTTTGGCTGTCAGATGAAGATCTGGGTGAGATGCCAGCGTGCTGGTTATAACTGATGAAGGTAGGAACTGAGCACTTGGAATGAGGTAGGGCAAAATCCCACAGTTAGATAAAAATGCTGTGCAATAGAGCAGCATAAATCATAATTGCTTGGAAAAGCCTTGTAGGTAAAGGATGTGGGCACAGGAAAAATGCTGTAGCAGCTAAAAAACACTATAAGGAACAATGACTTTGAAGCTGTGGGTTCCACAAAGACTCAGTAAGCCATGCGGAATGAATGCTGGGCATGACCAGCCAGCTGAATCTCAGCTATGATTAGTTAGGAAGATGAGTGAGGACTGGGAGAGGGACATATGTACTGTGCTAACCTTATCTGCGGAGAGCATCTCTTAAATGAAATAGGTGGAAAAGGCTTGCGAAATTATTTTTTTTCAGGGGAAAGGTTGGAGAAAATAATACATCATCCTGCCCATAATGTGTTTTTATTTTTTCTTGTGGGGTATGAACTCTTCTTAGGGTTTATGGTACCAGTAATATAATACCACTGTCACATTAAAGGTTTTGAGTGCTAAGACATTTATTCCTTATAACGAGACAATACTGAACACATAGGCTGTGTCTCTGCTGCCATTAGCCAGGCAATCTCTCAAAAGTGTGTGCACGGTTTCTGTGCATGTCCATATTGTTATTTTCTGGTGCAAATAGTTCTGCATGCATAACCATATACAAATGTGGTATGATTAATTATTCAGACACCACCACCAAGTGCTGAGAGCTTTACAAAAAAAAAAATTCATGAGCGCAAGTTCCTTGCTCTAAAGATTTTCTGCACAGAACAGGGGAGGAGGGGGGAGATGTGAAGGCCAGCTCTGATAATGCAGTCTATAAATTTAGTGTGGGAAGGCTGCATCTTCCCTTTTAATATATTTTGAACTTTTACGTTTTTCAGCTTGTCAAAAGAAAAATGGGATAAATGTTTATCTTCTCAAAATGATCTCTTGGTGGGGCTTATCTTGACTATAGATCGAAAATCAAAATATAAATCATGAGCCTTTCTTATGCAAATACCTATTGTTAACATTTGTCAGACACAGAGAGAAAACACTCAAAGTCCTCTCTCATCTTTATGGAGGATGAAAACAAATCACACAAGTAAGTAGTGCTGAAAGTGCTAATATTCTTTGAAGCCTTTGAGCAGCATTAAAATCCCAAGAAACCTGAAGGTGAACTGTCTATAAAAACAAATTTAAAAAAAATGCTTGGCATACTAATGACCCAAAGCCACCATTTTGTAGGAACCTTCATATTATGATGGCAAAAATACCCCTCGCAAAAAAGATGCCAAACACAATGGCAACTGGAATCATGGGACTTCATGTTTCTGTTGTAAGGCATGATGCTCTCCAAGAGAAAAAATAGCAGAAAATGGGAAGGTTTACATTGGCCACATCAGGAGGAAGTCAAAGAAAAGCTAAATTTGCTAATTGAGGCAATATTTCAGACTATTCTCTGCCCCTGGAGGGCTCTTAAGTTTCTTTTTTGAAAGCTGTCACTTTGTAAATATGAGGTACTTGGAATTCTCGAATTATTACTGTCACCAGCTTAGAGAGGCTTTTGTGACTGGTGTACTTGGCTGAGAAGGGTTAGTGAGGCCATGAGGGCTTTAAAAATATTTTTTTCTCCTAATTTGGAGAATATTACCTAGCTCTCGATCACAGCTTCATAAATGTGGCTCAATAGTATCACCATCTCCGTGGCTATGGTAGGAGATGATAGGATCTACGTAAACCACACCAGACTCTGTATTTATGAACTTGGCAGTCTTGACCCTTGCTAGTTTTGAATGTGGCAGATTTAATGAATCTTTTCTTCCCTTTCCCTTTCCCTTTCCCTTTCCCTTCCCTTTCCTTTCCTTTCCTTTCCTTTCCTTTCCTTTCCTTTCCTTTCCTTTCCTTTCCTTTCCTTTCCTTTCCTTTCCTTTCCTTTCTTTCCTTTCCTTTCCTTTCCTTTCCTTTCCTTTCCTTTCCTTTCCTTTCCTTTCCTTTCCTTTCCTTTCCTTTCCTTTCCTTTCCTTTCCTTTCCTTTCCTTTCCTTTCCTTTCCTTTCCTTTCCTTTCCTTTCCTTTCCTTTCCTTTCCTTTCCTTTCCTTTCCTTTCCTTTCCTTTCCTTTCCTTTCCTTTCCTTTCCTTTCCTTTCCTTTCCTTTCCTTTCCTTTCCTTTCCTTTCCTTTCCTTCCTTCCCTTCCCTTCCCTTCCCTTCCCTTCCCTTCCTTCCCTTCCCTTCCCTTCCCTTCCTTCCCTTCCCTTCCCTTCCCTTCCCTTCCCTTCCCTTCCCTTCCCTTCCCTTCCCTTCCCTTCCCTTCCCTTCCCTTCCCTTCCCTTCCCTTCCCTTCCCTTCCCTTCCCTTCCCTTCCCTTCCCTTCCCTTCCCTTCCCTTCCCTTCCCTTCCCTTCCCTTCCCTTCCCTTCCCTTCCCTTCCCTTCCCTTCCCTTCCCTTCCCTTCCCTTCCCTTCCCTTCCCTTCCCTTCCCTTCCCTTCCCTTCCCTTCCCTTCCCTTCCCTTCCCTTCCCTTCCCTTCCCTTCCCTTCCCTTCCCTTCCCTCCCTTCCCTTCCCTTCCCTTCCCTTCCCTTCCCTTCCCTTCCCTTCCCTTCCCTTCCCTTCCCTTCCCTTCCCTTCCCTTCCCTTCCCTTCCCTTCCCTCTTCCTTCCCTCTTCCTTCCCTCTTCCTCTTTTCTTTTCTCTTTCTCTTTTCTTCCTCTTCTTTCTTCTTTCCTTTCATCTTCCATCACATGTTTCCATATTGATTAGAAGAAATGAAGGATGAGCATGCTGAGGCTGTGTGCTGCGCTCTGATCCATCATTGCAGAGAATGCAGGGATGCCGTTACACAGAAATGTTGCAGACCAGTTATTGACTGTTGTGGCTTAAGGATGTGCATCTCAATGTGCAGGATGCAGTACCTGCTGTCTCTGGTGCACGCAGTTGTAAAGATACTGTGGAATCACTGCGAAATTTTTCCTACATGGAAATCATCCAGTGAACTGGGAATGTAACCCCTAAGCAGTATTAGGGCCTTTCCTGCATTGTCGTTTGTTGATGGGTCTCAGCATGGATGAGGAGGGATATTTAAGTGTACATTGGGGTGAGGATGCTCTTTGTTTCAGTGCTTTTTGATGCAAGGTCAGCAGCACTGAACAAGTCCCGAAGAGCATGGCTGGGGGGAAAGTCCAAGTTCAGCTGCCTATGCTGCAGGGCTGATGTCAGAAGGATTTACCCAGCTCTGGGGACTTTTGTTTGGGGAGACTGACCGCTTTTCGAGAGACAATGGCTACGCTGGTGCTGGTGCCGGGAGCAGCAGGAGACGGGCACACAGCCGCTGAATGGGCCCAGCCACCACCCAGATGGAGGGATCAGCTGGTGAAACAAAAGTAAAGCTGCTGCCAGCACATTGCTGAAAGAGGGGCAGGACAACGCGCCTGGGCTGGCACGGGAGCTGCCTGCACGGGTGCTGTGGAGCCAGCAGGGCTTAGCGGCGGCTTCAGTCCCCCGAGAGAAAGGATGCAGCCCTCATTTTAAACAGGGAGAAAGAAAGGACGCTCTCTTGCTCTCTTGGCATCAAAAGGGTCAAATCCCAGTGGGGATGGCATTTCTTTCATACTCGCTCTGCTGCTTCTGTGGGTTTAGTGATGAGCTGAGCAGGTTTTCGCTGTATAATGGGGTCCCACAGAAATTGCTAGGATCTTTCCTTCATAATTTGCACTGAAGCAATCCTGTGCCTCCATGGGCATGCCTTGGCTTGCAAGGAATTTGGGATTTGTTCCAAGGGTTAAATTGTATTTGTGAATGACCAGGGTTGGTTGGAGAAGGCATCTTTGCTGGTGGAGTGGTTGGTTTCTCACTGTTCCAAGCGAGTGGCCATGGCCACTGCAAGTCAAGCATGGGGTGCATGTGGGGGAGCAAACCTGTGCCTCTTGCAGGCAGACCACACAGGTCTGGGGCACAGATGTGCGAGCAAGGTGCCAGGGCAAGGCCCTGACATGGTTGCCTGCTTGGAACAGCAAGGTACCAAACATAACTGAGGGGTGCCATGTTCTCTGGCCAGCCCAGCCATTCATAAACATGTTTTTTCCTCTTGGAACAAAATCCTTCCTTTTGAAGATACCAAGATATCTTCTTCTGCCCTGGTGATGGAGTAAGTCATGCATATCAGTAGGATTTTAACTCTGCAAGTGGGAAGGTTGGCCATACCTAGCCAGGAGATTACTTTAGGAGAAACAGCAACAATATACAAAGTCTTCTGAGTTTTGAAGACTTTCTAGGGCTCCACTACTCTAAGACTTAGGGGGCTTCTAATTTCCAGCCTAAATTCATTTTGTCCAGTTTATATCCATTTATTCTTGAGCCAACTTCAAAAGTCTGCCTTTGTTTTTGGCTTTTATTTCCACGATGAACTCAGAGAAGGAACCAATATAATATCTCAGCCTTCATTTTGCAAGACTAAAGCTGAAGTCTTCTAACCTTCTTTTATAATATAGGCTTACAAATCCCCAGTTCCTAGTGGTTTTCCTGTTCCAGAGCTTAGCTAAAGAGCATTCTTGGAAATCTTACCTCAAAAGGACTGTGGGATGTTACAGTGCTATACCCCTCTAGGTTTTGTCACTTCTATCAGGCTTACTGGGAAAATGTGGTGGGTTTTGAAATGTATGTGTGAGTATGTAGAGTGCAGGCACATGTGCATATTTCAGATGTCATGTCTGGGAAGTGCTATACGTATCACATTTTTGTGCAGATAAGTGCTTACCTATGTTCTCTTGAACCACTTGATTTATTTTTTACTCCTTACTGTATCAAAGAGCACAAATAACTTTGTAATTTCAGAGAGGCCCAAATCAAAATTACATATCACAGTTCAGTATAGAAAAGGCACCAAATACAGCCTTGGAAATCCCACTGATCTCTGGTTTTCATCTCTTACAGAGAAATACCTGTTGAAATTATTTTACCCCATCAGAGAAGCAAGTGAAAGAAAATGTTTCCAGGGAGGTTGATTCGTATTTCAGAGATACAAGGTTTCAGAAGAATTAAAAAAAGGTTACTCCTTTAAAGCAGCTAGTTCTGGCAAGTCAGAAAACAGGCTATTTTGCTGTCTAGTCTTCTTAATTTTGATTGCAAAGAGTCTTGCAGGCTTGAATGATGGGGCATTTGGGAGTAAGTTGTTTTGAAGCAATGTTGAAAAAATGAGAGCAGATAGAAGAGAAATATGTTCATGAGCAAAGGGTAGCGGCTACTGAAAACACCCTTTTTTTCCAACCTTGTCCTGCGAGGTGAGCTCTTCTTCACTGATCTGTGGTGCATCCGAGCTACTGCCACACGGTCTGGTGGGGAATCCTTTCATTTTGGTTTCCAAGGGCATTAGGCATACTTCTTCTTAATAGTGCCTCCATTTGGAAGCTGAATATCATCTCACTGAGCTCCAAAGGCCATTTTCTTCCAAAGCTAGTCTCCAGGGTGACCTAATGTTATTTAGTGTGTAAAAATGCCGTGTTTTCTATCTCTGTTTTTACAATAGAATGGTTTAACTGGTGGCAAGTATGCTGAACCCAGTCTGTGGCACACTTTAGTTTCCCAGAGAGATACTGGAAATGCTTGCGCCAGAAGAACCAGATGCTGCTGTCAGCCTGCGTTCACAAGCTGCACTGGTGATGCTCCCATGTAGCGGATGCTGACAGTCACTTTTGAGGGCAGAGACAGCTTATAGGGGATCTCAAAACCTCCATCTGGATGCCAGAGTTAAACCATCTTGTCTTTGAAGATGTAAAACAGGGTATTAGAATCTCACAAAAGCAACAGTGCTAGAAGGTGAGACTCTCCATTGTGGCTGTGTGAGGGTCAGTGGGAAAATATATGGGCCAAAAGTGGCCTTTGAGCTCCTGTTACATACTTAAGCTTAGAGCTGACTGAGATCTAGTTTGTTTCTTGCTTCATGTCTGCTCTGCCATTTGCTGGCTACCCACAAGTTCAAATGGTAGTCACGTCAAGGAGAGGGGACTTGGCCAAGTGGAAGGATGCTTGGGGTGTGTGCTGTTTCCTCAAATATGTTTATGATGGCTTTGAACTGCCAGACTCTTATCAGTGACTCTAATCCCAAATCTTCTTGTTATAAACAGAATGGTAGTTATTTAGAGATGACTAATTTTGGCAGTAAGGCAAGGGCTACTTTCTAAAGTGCATCATGGGGAAGGTCTATCTGCTCTTACAAAACAGAAGTAAAGGCCCATATCATGCCCCTGATCATTATACCAAACAAGGAGCTCTATTTAGAGCCCTTCCTACTTGCCTGTGATATGATCCCAAGAGCTCTCCAGTAAGCTTCCAAGCTTCCCGTGTTGCCAACAATTTAATAGCAATTAGATCTGGAAGAAGGAGGGCATCCCAGCTGATTGATATGCTGTGCTCATTTCAACAGAATATGCTGGGTTCCCAGATTCGAAGGAGTTAATGTGACCTTGATGTGGTAGGGTGTTTAATGGTCAAGTGAGGTTTCAGAGTTTGAGCACAGAAACCTCTGCCTGCTTGGGCATATAGCCAACAACTTCCATTAAAGTCTCTGACTTACAAAGACTTTACATTATCACATAATACTCACTTTACAATACTACATTGTTAAAGATACAGATGAAAAGGCAGGGGAGCAACTGAAAGCATCTGAAATGTGTTGTGTGGAGAGATCTAATTTTGCTTCTGACATGCATTCTGTTTTGCTTCAGCTATGGAGGTTTACAGGGAAAATCCAGTCTGAGAACTTAGAATTGGCATTAGATGTAGCACTGAAGGCTATTTTGTTGGAAGGCAAAGTCACCCAAGATAAGCTGGAGTAGTTGCTGCTGCTTTTTTGGAGAACAGTGTATTCTTGCTTGAAAGATAAAGAGAGGGAAAAAAAGGCAAATAGGAATGATAAAAAATGCTACTTCCGTTTCTGTTGCTGAGTGTCCTGGCAGCCTCAGCACGGGAAGAGGCTGAGCACAGCCTTATCACACACTCCAAGACTTGGCAAATTAGGACCAACATTAAGCTGTTTATGACTGCTTTTAGCTATCTTTTTGGTTATGAGCTCACTACAAAATTGCCAAAGAAATACTGTTGACAGCTGGCTGGGCTTCCTTAGGCAAAGGGAGAAAAGAGGGAATTAGGAAGAAACAGAAGAGCCTTTCCTCTCATCTTTGCTCAGAGCTAGGACGGACCAGTATTCACCGTGCAAATTTTGGTGGATTGATTTCTGGTCCTGATGTCTTCTTGCTCATGAGACATCACAGAAACTGTGAGGTTAGTTCAGCTCCTATGTCAACTTACTCCAGCTTTTAATTTTTACATTGATTTTTATTTTAATAAATAATTGCAAATAACAGACTAAGCTCCATTGGTTTCCGTGAAAGTCTGTATGCGTTAGGAGCAGGGAGGGAACACTCTATGTCTGGGCCAGTGAGGAGTACTACAACGATCTGAAAGGAGATTGTGGCAAGGTGGGTGTCAGTCTCTTCTCCCAGGTAACAAGTGATAGGACAAGAGAAAATGGCCTCAAGGTGCACCAGGGCAGGTTTAGACTGGATGTTAGGAAAAATTTCTTCACTGAAAAGCTTGTCAAGCATTGGAACAGGCTGCCCAGGGAAGCGGTTGAGTCACAATCCCTGGAGGTATTTAAAAGTTGTGTAGATGTGGTGCTTGGGGACATGGTTTAGTGGTGGACTTGGCAGTGCTGGGTTAATGGCTGGACTCAATGATCATAAAGGTCTTTTCCACCCTAAATGGCTCTATGATTCTATGCGCAGCCTCTTTGCTGCAGGTGCAACCTCATTTACTGACACTCTGTCACTGAAACAGGGGTCTGGCCTCAACGCAGCATCAAGCCTTAGGGAAAACACTTAGGGAAGCCTGTCTTGTATCACTGTTGCATGATCAATAATCCAGCCATTTGTTTGACACAGTTATGGTGCTGGCAAGAGTCCCAGTCTCAGGTACTGAGGCTGGATGAGGCCTGCCCTGTTACTGGAAGAGGTTTTCTCTTGGCAGGTTCAGTCCCTTCACAGAAACTCTAGTCAGGAGATATGTTGCAACTTTTAATCCATTAAAAAGATGTTCATATTAGAGGATCTTTCATTTTGTCCATAAGTTGTTGTATTGATCCAACTTGCAGTATACAGTTGGCAAATGAGGCTTGCCTGCCTGGTCTGGGTTGAAATCGAGTGGATTTTGTGAAGGTGGATGAGAAGGGAGTTTATTCCATTAAGTGCATTGTGGCAGGTGGCTGCCACGTTGCAAAGGAAACCTTTTTATAACCATTAGAATAGCTTCTGCCTCAGTCCCTGTGCCACTGCTTTTCTTAAATCTCTACTACTAGGAGGCAAGCACCCAACATCCGTCATACTTACAATCACTAGAGTTTACCTCATGTGCATTTTAAATTCTTGTTGTCTAAGAGCTGTTTTCGGGCACTCTTTGGATTTCTTTCTCTTCAGAAACAGGCTTTTAGATTGAAATGTGTAAAAGAAACAGAGATGAAGATGCACACACACACAGTTTAATTTGATGGAATCATAATTTGTCCAAGGAAGAATGGATATGGACATAAACTTTGATTACACTCTTAAGAAAAATGAAAGAATATAAAATATCAAAATCTGTGCCCAATGGTGCACCACAGTTTCACACCTGTATCATCTCATATATCTCTGCCTACACTTTTTCAACCATAATGTGAATCTCACAGCTTGTGTCTACAAAGTCAGTTTGAATTTTAGGTTTCATCTACACAGGATTAAGCATAAAAATTACTGTCTATCTGTCATCTTTCTGTCTCCCTCTGTGCTCACACATCAGTGATGAAATGGATTGCAGAAATTTATGAGCAAAAATCTCACGAAAATTGGAATGGGTTACGCAATAAACTTTTAGCTGCATAAATAGAAGTTTATTGGCACTTCATTGCATCTTTCAACACTGAATTTGAGGTTATGAAACATGAATAAACATTGTAATTGCGAAGTTTCTGAACACAAGCAGTCAGAGGCTGATACCGAGGCTTGAGAAATGGCTATTTGACTTTGTCATGGAATTGAATGGGCTACTCAGAAAAATCTGATGGGTTGTATTAATTTAGGAATTATTGATCACTAAAACAAACCAATATATTCCTACATTTAAAGAGAGATTGCTCATTAATTTGACCACCAGTATACTGACTACCAGAAGATGGATGCAGGCTCTTCTCATTGGTATCCAGTGACCGGACAAATTCAAATCACAGAAAATTCCATCTGAAAATAAGAAGAAGCTTTTATATGGTGAGTGTGATCAAACACTGGAGCAGGTTGCCCACAAAGGTTATGTAGTCTGCATCCATGGAGATACTCAAAACCCAGCTGGACATGGCCCTGAGCGACCTGCTGCAGGTGCCCCTGCTCTGAGCACAGGTTGGGCTGGATGATCTCCAGTTGTGCTCTCCTCGGCTGGTCTGTGAGTCTGATCCAGAGAGTTTCTGTCCGCTGTGGCTGATCAACACTGTACTGGAAAAACCTTTCTTCTGAGGCACCTTCTGGGTTCTGGTCTAAGTTTAAAAGTTAGACACCTAAATCTCAACTGGTTATCTCAGCTTCTGTTTTGGTCAGTGGCGGTTCATGGAAGAGCCACCTTTCCTGTGTGCTAGGTGTTTAAGGTGGACGAGATACACATTACCTTGTGAAGGTCTCTGTTTCCCTTTCTTGATAACTCAGACTTAGAGGTCTAGCTTTTAGACCACCCAAGTTGGCTGATTCCTCCTATCCTGAGTTTCTTTCAGTGCCTGCCCAGCCATGATGTATGCAGAATTAGCAAGCACCTGTGAAAATACCAACGGGAAATGCACTGTGCCAGCCTGACTTTCTCCATGTGCAAAGCGGGAACGGTGACAGTGAGCCAGGTTTGTAAAGCCTGTCAAGAGCTGGCAACAGACATTCCCTGGGGGACTCTGGGCTCTGTCTGCATGGCAGTAGTGCAGGGCAGCGAGAGTAGGCACAGAGAGGAATAAAAGTGCTGAGAACATGGGCCAATATTGTGCATGTTGCAGGGGCTCACCAGATCTAGCCCCATGGACCGAACACCCTTTAGTAGCTGGAACATTGTAGATGTGTTCCTGAAGCACATCTCGCAGTTTGGTTTTATCTGAAAGAAATCCAAGGCGCAGTGCGTGGGGATGAGAGGGGAATTCACTTCCAAAGAACACTTGTGAACAGGACACAAAAATGCAGGTGTACCTCATGAAAGTTAGAGAAGATCAAAAGAATTTTAAAAAGCAGCAGAAATGGACAAAATGCATTGCTGTTATACTATTAACAGAACTATCTTATGAAAGGTGATAATACAGCAAGAGGTGGTTCTGTCAATACATGGTTTATTCTGCCTGAAATGTAATTTCAGAGGTCTGGAAATTGTTCTAGAAAATGGGTTAAATTTGATTAGTATTTTTGACAGAAAAGGGGAGGAAGTGAAGGCTTAACAAAGTCAAAACATTCCATTGCAGCATTTTTCTGAACATGAAAATATGTCATTTTCAAATTTGATAAATGAAACTTTACAACCTTTAATTCTGAAATAATATGTTCATTTAAATATATGATCTGAATTTTGAAAAAACCTGGAAGAAGGCTTTAAACTGTGCTAAGTATACCCAAACAGAAGCAAGGATTTGGTTTTAATCTAATGTAGTAGAGTCTACATCTTTTTGTGATATATGAAATCTTTTTTTTTTTTTGGCTGGGGGAAGGTGAAGAGAAAGAAAACTGGATGAATGACAAGTTCATGCAAGTGTTTAAGTTGGTTGTCAAATGTATTTCCCATCCATACCACTTGGCAATTGCATGTGGCATTTATTCAATTCTGTAAAATGCAGCTGTGAGTTTTGCAGGCAAGAAGATATTTTTAAAAGTAAATTTTATCAATAATTTTCTATCTTTTCTGGGAAAAAAAGAAATCAGAGGATATGATATAGGAAATTCTGCCTAGTGTTGTGGCACGGATTTTGACCACATGCTTTTATAGATAATTGTGGCTTCTCTGCCGTTGTACAGTAGGGGTTTCCAGGAATGTCACTGCACTTAGTTGAGCCCTGTGAGTATTCTCATGTGATGGTTTTCACAGTTGCTACTGGATGTTGTTTTTTTTTTTTTCTCAAAGAATAAGCTGCACTGGCAGCCACAGCTCAGCCACAGACCTCACAACCTTAAGTTTAGTTACTCTTTCATTGTAAATATGTTAAAGCTTGTATTCCAAGTGGATGCCTATAACAAAAATAGGATTAATTTCCTTCCATCCTATTCATAGATGTTGCTATTAAGTTTTTCCTGGCTGAAAACTTCACCTGTGAACAAATCCATGTGCTGCATCAGTCTGCAGCCAGGTTGGTTATCACCCGCTAGAGGGGTTTATGCGTGCAGGAGCTTTTGTCCAGTTTAGGTGTTGCTTTTGGCCATTTTTCACCTTTCCTACCCTGCCAGTTGCCCGAAAATGGGGTGTGAGAACTCGATTACCAAAGGTGCCATGCTGTGAACCCATCTTGCTGCAAGGGGCCCTGCCTGCAGCGACTTGGTGCCATTGCCTTTGCCCGTGATGGGAGCCAAAGCAGGGCACTCCCTGGCACTGGAAAAGTGAACATAGGAGGTGGAGAGGAGTTATTGACAGTTGCACTCTTCTCTTGTAGTGAAACAGGTGAATTCACACATTGGTGCGATCTCTCTTGGTCACCCAAAATACTTTCAGAAATGCACAGAAGAGGAGATTTCCCTAAAAATGCCAACAAAATGCTGGAGGAATTCACATGTGAGTTTTGCAAATCCACTGCTTGTCTCTTGGATCACCCAGCTTATCCAGAAATGGAGGGCCTGGATCTCTAAGGGTGGCATATTCCATCCTTACGTAGAGGAGAAAACACTGACACTCACTGTAACGGCGCTATGATGTAGGTCATACATGTTGCAGCACAGCAGCTAGGCAAGTGTGAATGCTGCTGAATGGGTCTGTGGATGGTCCTGAGAGAAATAACAAGCAGTTTGCTTTCTTTCTACCTTCCTATCTTCCCCTTTTTTCATCCTCCAAGTCCAATGAGGTACAAAGCAAATGCCATTGCTGTCAAAAAATGTGCTTGTGCTGGCTCTGTTTTCTGTCAGTTCCTACTCACTTCAGAGCCTACAGAGTTTAGACACATGCAGCATACACAAAGTGCAGGGTTTTTCATGTGTCAGACTCTGACTCTCTGAAATTACGCACTTTGATTTCTGTCCTCACCTATGTATGTACTTGATGTATGCACAGCTGTTGGTGAGTTGGAGGGAGGAGGTGCACTGGCCCATTTTAGCTTGGCTGTAAGTGAGAATGAATTTTAAGACATTGCATACTTTGAGCGTGCCTGTGCGTATTCATATGTGAGTGTGTGTTTGCATGGGTCCAAGCATTTATTTTGTCATTGTTGGAGGGGTTTGTGCATGGCTGGTCTAGTGTCAGAGCAGAACCAGAACAGTGACTGTACAGAGCTCTGAAAGCCTGGGGAGATGAGGCCATAAGGGATGATTTAATTTACTGGTAGAAATCGAGGAGATTGCCGTATTATTCAGTCAGGGGACACTGTAGCCAGGGAAGTGCATGACAGAGGGGTCTTTACTATGGTCTTCACTAGGTCTTTCGGCTATTTAATAGCATGTTGAATGTGGGACTTTCCAGGCAGATCACCTGGGAACAAGCCATTGGGGTGACTTGGAGAAAACCAGATTGATGAAAACCAAATCCCTCACTGGTACTCCGTGGAAACTAGTAAAAATATTTCTAGTGAGTGAAATCAAGTCAGTAACTCTGTCCTGAAGATGCTTTTCCTTGCTGTTCAAAAAAAAGCTAGAGGAACAGCAGAGAGATGCTGCTTTTCTCCTCAGTGCTCACATGGTGTTGTGAGGACCCGGGAAGACGCACCATGGGTTGATCTGTCACGAAGGCTTATCTTCACAGTGCACAGCTACTTTTCCCAGGGTGCAGCAGAAGTACAAGCCAACCCTGATAAGGGGGAAAAAACCCGTAAGTTAAGCATCAAATGTCCTTTTTCATTCCAGCTCCTTTCCAGGTTGCCAGGCACCGAATTGTCTGTTTATTTGCCCCTGGAGCACTTCGTTCCAGCGTATGTGATTACATACTACTTTTTTGGCCCTGTTTGGAGACAATGAGTGGGTGTGTTTGTTCTGGTAGCTTTAGGGTAAGAAATAGCAAAAGAGATACCGTCTCCTCTGTAGTTGGGAGGAAGGTAAACGCTGATTCTGTTATTACAGCAGACTCAATCCTGGGGTTTGCTGACTCCATGCATGGGCATGCACAAGTAAAAGGAACAGCAGGGAAAGGAATAAATGGAAACAGAAAAGCAGTACTGAGCACGTTTAAATGCTTAATGTTATTTTTCAAGGCAGTCTCTTTCGTTTCACAGAGGACGATGCCAGTTGCATATTCAAGGATAATTCACCCATGTAACATAGGCCGTCTTTGGGGAAGTGGAGATTAAGCAGCATCCCTAACTGCATTTTTTGTTTCTTTGTTTTCTTCCATTCCTCATTTTCTCCTTGTTTATGGATAGATTTTAGACATGATACTCAGTGACACTGAAAGCAACTTCTGAGTGCTGGAAGAACCAGTAAACCACAGGAACCTTCCTGCAATTTAGAAAAGGCTGGGGAAGCAGGGAGGAGAGGAGCAGCTGTTCTTGTAACTGAAATAGGCTGCAGGACACAGCTAACAATTTCTGTGGAAGAAGCAGGACTGTGCACAGAGAAGCTTCCATAATCATCAAGAAACTAAAAGGAAAAAATCTTGAGTCCATAGGTGACATTAAGGAGGATGGCATCATTGCCTGTTGGCTCACTCGTATTTGGGTTAAGTAAGGCTGGAATGAGAGGGGAAGATGTGGCTCAAGGACATGCTTCGATTCTTTACCACCATGACCAGTTTGCAGGGTATGAGAGGGAAAAAAAGTCTTTGACAGTGAGCTGACTAACAGATACAGGATCATGAAAATGGTTGACTGTCGTTTCGTGTCTTTGGTTGTAGGGAGTTCATATGCATCTGCACTTGTTTGTATGTACTTGGTATTCATCCAAATAAACCTATCAGCCCTGGTTCATCAAGGTGAATGTGATCAACCATGAACACAAAATTCATTACAATGGAATCAATCAAACTACTAATGTACTAAAAGTTAGGCATCTTTTTAAATACCTTGATTAATCAGGGCTATTGCTTTCATCTTTTAGCACAGAAAATGTGTTGGGGGTAAAAAAAATAAAGGATTTTCCTCAGTTTTTGGAGAACAGACCAGGAAAAGCTTCTTTCCCACCAAATAGATAAAATCTTACATCTTTAAAGGAAATCCATGTCCATGTGCAAAATACAAAGTACAGAAGAATAATTTGAGGGCAGTAACATGCCTGCTGGTGTGGTCACATCTGTTAGAGAAATTCTGTGGTAGGGAGGTGGTTATGCAGGTGCAATGTCAATCATGGAAAAAGATTTTACAACTTTTGGGTTGGTGCTACATATACCAGATTTCATGTTGTGTCATAGATCAGTGAAAAAAGTTAGGGAGCAAAGCATTCCTGCAGTTTCAACAGTAGTGAGATGTCTTGTGTTTCATATGGAGGAGGGAAAGAGATGCGGGGGTTTGGTTTGGTTTAGCTTTAAAAAGGTGTAACTTGGCAACCCTGACTTAAGGACGCTTGCATGGCTTTCCTTGTCCTGTGGTGCACAGGAGATGAGACACGATAACCTAAGGATCTCTGCTGGGATGGTGAAACGACCTGAGCTGAGTTTGCACTACGGGAGTTTCAGACTGTGAGCTAAGTATGTACACCTATAGCCCCATCTGTCTGTGGATAGCATCTCACTTTTCTGTGTTACCTGATTTCGTGATTCATCTAGAGACCTTTCACACTTTAGAGTCGTTATGCTCTCTCTGTGTCCCATTAAACCTTTCAGGAGCTTCCATCCCTTCCATTACTTTTGGTGTTCATACCCAGACTGTGGTGTTTATCTGTCTGTGGTTCACATCCAAACTATGGCGTTCCTATAGAGCTTTTCTACAAATCCAGGCCCTTTTCTACTAATGATTTTGTTTCAAGGTATGGTGACCTACCAGTGGAGTGAGCAAGACAGTGACTGTACTTTGTGTTTCAGTGTTCAGCTCTTTGTGAAAGAACTACTGGCTTCTTGATTGTATAATGTCAGAGTTGAAGAAGAAGGAGTGGTTGTTTGTCTTTTTCTTTAACCAAAGATCACCTTTTTTCACTCACATTGCCTCAGTATTGCCCCTATTCCCCTCCTAACTAAGATAAGCAACAAGGAGCTTAGCAGTCAGGGAGGGAATGGAATCAGTTTGGTGGCTCCTGTAAAACCACAGGTTTTTACAGTGGGGTAATTTACACTGCCAGTGATTTACTGGGCAGAGTCTTTGGGATACAGTAGTCTCCATTTATGAAGCGGCTGCTCCAGTTCATGTTAACACGTCAGACACATCATGACAAATGATAAAATGGTGCAGAGCCCCTTCTGTACAGTCCTGAAGTGCAGGCTGCCTGTTTCTCAGCCAGTGCTGCAGAGGTGTCTGCAGCAGCTACGCTGCCATGACATGGCACAGCTGCTCCTCCAAGATTCCTCTTTTAACTATTAATTCTTCTGTCCTTCACCTCGGACAAAACCCTCTTGTGGAAGCCTTTGAAGCACCACATTTTCTTCCTTTGTGGTCTCCTGTTCTTTTTCTCCTTCACTCTCCCAAACAAATAAACCCTAAATCCCTGAATGTATTGATTTGGTGATGTGTCTGGACAATTATGTCACTAGTGATGTCACTGATATAATACAGATATATAATGCATAAAGCATGCTTTTCTGGCCAATACAATGACTTGCCCCGAGGAATATGCTGTGTAGATTGACACAACTAAAGGATGGAATACTTAAAGAAGCATTGAACCTAAGCAACCCAGTGATGGAGTGATGAAGTTAATGTGCATCTTGTTTAGCTTGCACTGGGCTTATTGAATTTTCCATCTGTTTTGTTCACCCATCCTGGAGAGAGATATGAAATTGGATAGTCTTCACATGGTCATGACTGAACTGAGCAGAGGAAGGAAACAGTGAGATACATCAGGCTGGAGAGTTCACCTCAAGTAAGAGGGGTGTGGAAGAGCATCCAGAGTGGAGAGCAAGAGTGAGAAAGAGGCAGAAGTGAAGGGAGGGAAAGGGGGAGTTATGTTACAGCAGTGGATGGATGGTTGGCATCCTCAATTTATTGTCTCATTTCTTCCCCAGGCTTTTTATCCATCTTTGGGTGCCATTTGGGCTCAGAGGCTAAGTGAGTTTGGCCACCTTCCTGCACTGTTCTCCTCCCATACTTGCTTCCCTGTGTGAATAGAAGAGCATCTCTGCCCTGTTTGAAGTTTCCTTTCCTGTATCAGCTATCAGACTGGGCTTAAGTCAGGCATCACAAGAGCCCATGTGCTCTGCTGTAACCCACAGGCTCCCCTCCTGGACAGTTGCTGCTGGCCCAGTGAATCCCCGTTGTGTATTAGTGTGGCTGTCTCTCCCAGTCTTTGTGTAGAAGCTTTCCCTTGTCCAAACTGCATTATAGTATGTTATTTTCAGACTGTTTTCCCAACTTGGATTGAAATTCTGTCGTCTGGAGCACAGGCAGCCTCTTCCAGCATTGTGTAACTAGGAATTCCCTTGCTCCTCCTTCCCTCCCCCTTTTAAAGCTAGAATTCATGCTTACCCTTTTCCAGCTTCTGGGCCCTCACCCATCTACAGATTCTCAGAGATGACCACTAACGAGCCTGTTAATCATGACTTCTGTTAGTTAGAGGATGAATTTCCTCAGACCCATGTGATTTAAGAGCATCTCTCCATTTAAGTACTTTCTAACTGGGTCTTTCCATGGCCCATGCTGAGGTCATTCTCCTTTGTCAGTACTGGCTGTTATAGAAACACTATTGCTGCTGACCTTTTTTTGGTAAACGCTGATGTGAGGAAGACTTCAAACACTTTTAACAGAGTTGTTCCTTTTCAGTCGTGTGCTTGACTCCAAAAGGGGAGGCTGCCCCATAACCCACAGCTGGCAGAGGGCAAGGTCTCGGGCAAGCCTTCGAGCAGGCTTTTCTCTGCAAAGAAGCCTTTTGATTATGTCCTGGGCACACCTAGTGCCTGGGTGCCCTGGCCCAGCTGACGGGACAGGCGCTGTGGCGTGTGTCCCCTTCCCCTTTCCATACGGCTAGCTTTCTCGGGGCAGGAGGAGAGAGCAGACGGAGGACCGCTCGCTTCCCACTTGCTTCCCGCTCACTGTGGTATGGACTGCCCTGCAGACTGTTTGTTCAGCTGGTGCCAGATTATCATCATCAGACCTCACACTATAAAAGCCCCAGGTTTCTACACTTTGAATCAAAAGAGTGATGACACAACAGATTAACTTTTTCCTACTTTACTCCCCTGCACGCACCTATGCTCTTTTCCACAACCTCCATCTAATAACAATAATAATAACAACAGAAAACAAAACAAATCCACAACCCATGCAGGAAACTGCTCACAAGTCGCAGACTCAGTGTTATTTTTTATGTTGTGCCCGCCAAAAACAACAGGAGTCTGCCTCAGGGATGTGAAACCATCTCGGATTTATTAGAAATGAGTATTTTTCATGGCTCCTCCCTCTTCTTCCCCTACCATTTTGACAACCAGCCAGTCCATAAAAGCCTTCCTGCAAACTCTGCTCTGAGGGAAGAACATGCAACAGCTTCATTTTGCACAGAAAAGCAAAGGGTTGCCTTGAAAACCAGTGCTATTTGTTGATTGGTTTCTGGAGAAGGGCATTCATTAGAGCACACCTTAAAAAGAGACCAGGTCCTTTTTGCAGTGGTTGTTTCTTGGCTCTGTCTGTGTGTCTATACATATATATACATATACATATATATATATATATATATGCCTGTCACCACCTCCTCAATTCCTGGCAATCTGAGTGGCAGCCCCAAAGTAAGTGGCAGGTAGAGAAACACAAAGTCCTGGTCCTGCGTGCTCCTTGCTGAGCAGGGGGCATGGGTGTTTGAAGGACTGCATCTGCTCTGTGTGACATCAAACGTGGCCATGGCTTGGTACAAACCAGGGAAGACACTGAGCACTGGAGCTGCGGAGCAGAGCTGTGCCTTCGGCCTGCCTGCTTGGGTTTGGGGCTGAGGACATGGCTGGCATGTGGGTCACTGTCTGCGCCCATCATGGACACACCGCGGTGCTGTGAGGCAGGCTCCCCAGGACTGCTTCTGCATGGTTTCTTGAGTCCCCACTCGTGGGCACACCAGGTGCACCAACTGCACGTCCTCTCGTCCGACATCTGTAACTCCAGGCAGACAGGTTCAAGACATGGTGCGAGATTTTTCTGCATTATTTTCAGCGCTGTGCTTACTCTCACTGTGGTGTTTTGAACATGGCAGGTGGATTTTCTTTGCTGATGGAGAACTGGAGAGCAGAACCTCGTAGGAAGTGAGTGGTGGGTATTAACAGGCAAATTTATTTATTACTTCAGCCTTGATGGACATAGATGTTTCATGACACTCATCATAGGAGTCAGAATTCTTGCCAGCAAATTGGCTGCATCAATTTTGCCAACACCTGTCATTCAAGGACCGGAAAGTTACCATGGCTATTATATACTTTTTACAAAACAATTTGCTTTCAGATTGCTTATTTGGTGTAAACTTTTCCCTGCAACCAAGAAAACTAAAACCATTTTGTTTCCCTTCAAATATACCGCTGGCTCTCACTTAATCACCTGAGTCCAGGAACTGGTGCTTTAAGAAGATCATCAGAGTGTGAGTAGGCATGTGTTCACACTTGCAGCATGTAGTAGCCAAGGCCTGGTGTGTCTGGTGCACAGGTGTTCATTTGTCCATCATAAATATAGCCAAATGAGCTGCTTGATACAAAATGATGTGTGACAGCTAATCAAACGAAATCTCCAGGTTACATGTGGGCAGAGGCCTGGTCCTAGCCTTATGCATGTTGCCACATTTGAGTGCGACACTGCTGAGTGTTCTTATTTTGAATGAGCCTTAAGCCCTGTTTCTTCTAATGTGGTGGCTATCAAAGATTTCTTCTAACTTTTTAGACACCCGGAGTTGCAGAGAATTGTTGGAAAATACATCCCCCAGTGTCTAAAAAAAATAGAGCTAAGTGAAAGGGCCACAAAATGATCTGAGGGCTGGAGCACCTCTCTTACAAAAGACAGGCTGAAATAGTTGGTGTTGTTCAGCCTGGAGAAGAGAAGGCTGTGGGGAGACCTTATTGCAGCCTTTCTGTACTTAAAGGGGGAATACAGGAAGGATGGGGGCAACCTCTTTAGCAAGGCCTCTTATGACAGGACAAGGGGTAATGGTTTTAAACAAAAGGAGGGTAGTTTTAGAGTAGATATAAGGAAGATTATTTTTTTTACTGTGAGGGTGGTGAAACACTGGAACACATTGCTCAGAGGGGTGGTAGATGCCCCATTCTGGGAAATGTTCAAGGTCAGGTTGGATGGGGCTCTGAGTGACCTGATCTAGTTGAAGATGTCCCTGCTCACTGCAGGGGGGGTTGGACTAGATGACCCCAAAAGGTGCCTTCCAACCCAAACTATTCTATGGTTCTATGATTCTAAAGTAAATACCCTGATCCATTATTAATTGTTCAGGCCAATCTTCTGAATGCTTAGCATCTGATTTTTGGGATACAAATGTCATTTTAAAAGTTATTAACAGAGCTCTCCATCCATGGCATTGGGATGATTAGTGAAACTCACTTGACTTTAGAAATTGATGAGTTTCAGTAACTGAATTAATACTAAAAAAAAAAAAGAAACAATAGACCCAACATGATTTATTAACATGGTAGTCATCCTTTATCTAGGAAGAAGGGCAGCCGGCAAACTGCAAAAATGTGGGGTTTGCCCTTTGTCATTTATCTTTAAAATCACATTATTTTGGATAGTTTCATGCTTCCCTATTCTCCTTTTCATGTCAGTATAAATGTGGTTGCCACTCTCTAGAAACTCACTGTGAAGTTTTGAAAATAGCCTGTGGACTTAGAATGCAGAGGCCTTTGTGTGGTCCCCTGTCAGGCCCCAACATGGGGGAATGGAGGTGGGCCTGAAACAGGACCTGAAAGCCTGGTCACCAGTGCAGTGCTCCCAGAGCAGCCAACTTTTCTAAGCTGACATCCTGCATTGGTGGACAATGGAAAAATGTCCATCCCCTTCTGTGACAGACAGCATGAGCTTCACCTCAAAGTTTAGGAGGATACAAAGGTTAGGTGTTTATACAATTGGTTACAAATATGTAAAATGCAGTGTTTTAAAGAAATATGTGTGTGCACATGTCAGTTTGAACATGGAAATGACCTGTCTCATTTTGCCACTTCTACAAAGGACAGACATTTTTGGGAGGCAGAATCAGGACAGGCTGATATTTTTGCAGTCTGTGCTTGCTGGAAAAGAAACATTTTTGTAAGCACGGGATTGGGGTGGGTTTTGTTCCACAAACCCTTCTTGAAGTAAGATAGCTATGACAGTGATTTGTGCCAACTCAGAAGTAATTGGTGCAGGTACACGAAAACTCAACCTCTGTAAGGACAGGGGAAGGTTGCTGAACCTGGCAGAACGGGAGGCTGGAGTTTATTAGCCTGTTCAGGCAAATATCTGCGTGTGAACTCAAAATACAGTATATAGATTTTTGTTACAATGATGATGCAAGCTGTAGTAACCTATAGATGTGTGTGTGAGAGAAGAAGAGGTGGGTTTGTGTGCAACATGTGTTGCAGTCCAGATTTGGACTTTTGAATGTGAATCTGAACCTTTTGGTTTGGGCTCACCCCACTTCATTCATTCTGCCCTTGATCACTCCTTGTTATCACTAAAACATGCCTGTCTGAAACACGGTCTCTGCTAATCCTGTCTCAGAGATCTGGCTTCCTGGGCAAAGAGGGCCTGCCTTTTGGTAATGTTAATGTATCATCCCCTTTTAGCAATGGAGACAATTCTTCAGCTGTGCAAGCAGACTGTTGTAGCTGCCCGGCCAGCTCTCTGAGGGAGCTCTGGGGCCATGTGGACAAGCAGAGCTCACCCTCCCTACAAGCTCTGTGTTCAGTTACCCATGCACAAGATGAAGAAAAGGGCCAGTAACGGGTACCAGATGGAGGTTTATGTGTTTAAACAAAGACACATTCTGAACAATCAGAAACAACTGAGTGGCAGTTTGTACATTAAACCCAATTTAACAACAGCACTTGCTCGCTGACCTAGAAGAAACAGGGCAGAGGGCCCTTTGTGTTGCCCTGACCAAACGATTCCCCATTGTCCCTGCTTCTGCCAGGGGGGCATGTGTACATAAGGAGAGGGTATATGTAGGAGCATCGCTTTCACAGCTTGTGGAGAGCCCTCCTTTCAATGGGACATGGCCGAGGTCAACTAGTTTTAGAGTCAAGTCACCTTGTTGGCTGCCCTTGTCATGTTCTTGTATGCCTTTCACCCTAGACTGCTACAGGGAGTGTTGTTACATTTGCTCCCACTGGTGGGTCTCTGCTGTGGAGTGTAGGTGTGTGTTTTAAACCAAATCCTTGGCAGTACATAAGTGGTTGCTATGGCTCCTGCCACAGAAGATAGCATGAGTTTGGTTACAGCTAAGCATCGTTCATCTGTATTTCTGTAAACTAAGTTGATTGAACGAATGGAGGATCTGTCCTGTGCTACCAGGCAGATGTATGTTGAATACAAAAATGAAACTGTCATCATCTCCTCAAGTTATAACTATCTCCTCTTGTGTATACTGAGTATCTTGTTTGACTGCATGTACTGATATGCTTTACAGTTGGACACATTATATAAATATAAAAAACCATCAAGAGAATGGTAAATTCCTCAACTTAATCTCTCAAAAGCCAAACAATAGCATTTAAACTTAACTCCCTCTGTTTGGATTATGGTTAAATAAATTTCCTCACATGTTATTCTCAAATAATATAACCTTTCAGCACATGTATCAGTCAGCAAAGATAGTGTATTATTTAAAATGCCAGTTCTGTCACTAGGAATTGAACATGCTCATCACTTTGCAGGAGTACGTCTTCTCCTTTCACATGTGGAAGCTGGTTTTTATTTCCCCAAATGCCAAAAAAGCACCTAAGTATTTCTAAAGGGGAAAAGAGGGAGAGAAGAGTGGCCCTTGCCGGCATGATGCAGCTTCCTTAGCTGGAACGGGAGTCATCAGAAAAGTGCAGGAAGGTCCCAGCTCCTCCATCTTGTCCGTCAGTAGAGCGATTTCCTTCAGACCAAGTAAGGGTACTTTGCCCCTCCAATCATTTGTGGTTTGTTTTTGTAGGTTTTATCACACAGGATTTTGTACATATGGCTACACAGTGAAAACGTTTTCTCCACCGTAACTGTACAGCAACCCAGGGTGGTCTGCCTCTTCTGCTCAACCTGACCCTCTTCAATATTGTGTTGCATTTGTGTCCAAGGAGAGATGAAACACGTAGGTTTCCTTGATGATGCACACAATACATGTTAGCCTTTGTCTTGATTGTGTCCAGCAAAGAGGTTTCTCCATTCCTTCAGGGATTGCAAAGCAATGGAGGGAAAGGATGGTCGTCCCTGAGATGCGTATGAGTGCACGCCAGAGCTGTGGTCCCCGGGCAGCCAGCATCTGTATTCACATAGCCTCGTGCACAGGCAAGAGGAATAAGGAGAAAACATTCCTATGAAATAAGTTCTTTCCAAGGGAAGGAAAAGGAAAACCTCACTCAGTCTGTATCTGTTAACTGTATAGGGCAAGCTATAAATAGAGCATGGTTACAACTGACAATGTACTGTTCTGAACGAGGGATGGGCAAACCAGGGAAAATAGATTGCAGTATTAGCAGGATAATCTTCCTGGAACTGTGTTACTGAGCAAACATTCTGGAGTAAATAAAACACTGGTGGAGCATCTCACCTAGATGTCCCCCAGCCAAGACCAGCCTGATGATGAAAACCATGTGAGTAGCTCTTTCCTCTGCCCCATCTCAATGCTTTTTTTCGTCAACACAATGTCCCACACAAGACCAAATGCACAAGTTCTGCAATGTTTTAAGAGAGACGGAAGTTGTGATATTTCTGGACCAGCAAGAAGTAGGAAGTCTTAGTTTCCTATTTCCTCAGCTGTGGAAACCTTCACTTTCTCTTGTGGCCTCTTGCCATTTTTTTCCCCCTGACAATTATTCTCCCACTTCAGTAGTTCTTCCTGTAGCTACCTACTAATGAATTAAAAATCTCTTTTCGTGCATGGACTGAGCGCCTTGTGAGGCACCAGCACTTCCAGTTGGGATATCCTGTGCAAATCCTGTGGTATTTGACAAATACCTGTGGAGAGGTTTAGGGCCTTGATTGTGTTGAGGGCAAGGAATACAGTGGCAGTTATTAGGGAGTAGAGGTAGAAGGTTAATAGGGTAGGTTTCGGGCTGTAAATGATGATAATGGCTATTCAGCCTAGGTGGAAGATGGATGAGAAGGCTAGGATTTTTCGAGTTTGAGTTTGGTTTAACCCAATTCAACCCCCCAGAGCAGCTGAAGCGATGGCTATAAGGGTCAATAGTGTTGGGTTAAGTGAGTGTGATGTTAGGAGGAGAATTGTGATTGGGGGGAATTTTATTATTGTAGATAGCAGTAAGGCAGTGGTTAGGGATGAGCCCTGGAATACTTCCAGGAATCAAAAGTGAAATGGCACTAGCCCTAGTTTTATTGCAATTGCTGCTGTTAGTAGGAGTGATGCTGTGGGGTGATTTAGTTGGGTGATGTCTCATTGACCCATAGATCAGGCATTGGTGATGCTTGAGAAGAGAACTAATGCCAAGGTGGCTGCTTGTACTAGGAAATATTTGATTGAGGCTTCAATGGTTCATGGATGGTGAGATTTTGAGATTAGGGGGACAATGGCTAGGGTGTTAATCTCAAGGCCAGCTCAGGCCATTATCCAGTGGTTGCTTGAAATTGTGATGGTTGTACCTATGAGTAGGCTTATGGTGGAGATTAGTTTTGCATGGAGGTTAATTAATAGAGGAAGGAGTTAAACCATCATTTTCAGAGTATGGGCCCGATAGCTTTGTTAGCTGACTCTACTAGGAAATAATACAAAGGAAGTATGGAGAGTTTTGATCTCTTTTGTGTAGGTTCAATTCCTACTTTTCTAATTTTTGAGGAAATGAGAGGATTGGTATACCTCTATGTTCACTTTATCATAGTGACCCTTTATGTTCAGGCACATTTCCTTAGATAAGGAGGTAGGGCTGCATAGCAAATTGACATGCTAATGTGTCAAAGACATAACGGTAGTGTTAGTGGGAGGAAGTTTTTTCAAAGGAGGTGTATGAGTTGGTCGTAGAGGAATCAAGGGTAATGTAGGCTCCAGCTTGCGCATTTATGTGATAAGGTGAGACTTTCAACGTGGAAATGTGCTCCATGTATGTTGCAGCTCTTCAGCATGCAGAAGAAACATAAAATCTATGGCACTTCCTAATCCCAGGTTTTCCAGCAGCATAATAAAGACATTAGCAGTGCTGCCATCCCTGTCTGCTCATCCATTTGCCCTCTCCCTGTTGTAGACTGTCTCTCTAATGAGTGCAGACTTTTAGTGGATTTTTGGGTGTGATCCCACTCTTCATCCGACCCGCAGCCATAGAGGAAGCTGGCTGCAAGCAAACCGTCCCTCCCCGTTGCTAGTCTGTCTGTGGGTCCAGAAATCCTACATGCGTTGCTCCAGTTGTCACCATCCAGTGTCAGCTGACTTATCGTAGCCATGATGTTGCTGCAATGTCAGGAGACTGTTTTGTAGAGAACCTGGAACTGAGCTTGAGCTGAACCCCTCATTTGTATTGCTTTTACAGACGGCGACAGCACCTGTAAAAACCCCAGACCTCCCCCAACTTTTTCCTTTCCTCCTCTAAGGACAGGATAAAGAGCTGAGTTTGACTCTTCTCAGAAGTGGGTGGCAATCCGAATGGGATTTTGCACAGAGTGGATAACAGGTTTGAGGTGTTCCATTTTCTATCTCATCTGCTTCACTTCCAGGATGCCAGAGCCACTCTGAGACTGAAACACAGTCAGCGAGCAAGCACTGTGAGCTCTGTCACAGGGTTATTTGCAGACCACAGTGAGCTTCTCCCTACCAAGTGAGGTCTGTTTAAAACCAAACAAAACAACTTTTCAGAATGCTTATGAATTAGGATCATGTGGAAGGGGGCAACGTAATAACAGGGTAGAACAACTTGTCAGCTCTACAATTAACATCAATACATGCTATTTAGCTGTCTTTATAGAAATATAAACACAGTTCAAACAGCCATCTTGTTAGAAAAATCATGACTCCTATACATACAGGGTAAAGATTTCAGGCTGTTGAATACCACTCGCCATTATTTTTAGATTATGGAAACAAAAGTCTTAATTATGTTTCCAGTGACAACAGCATCATTAGCAGCCAGATGTTCTTCCCTTAAATTAAAACACACACAAAAAAGATTGTTTGGGGCTTATCTGAAACAGAGGTACACTTAATGAAGTTGGCATTGAAACGTCAGGCTCTCTACAGGTCAGAATGACATCGTGAAGCCTTTGAAGAGCCCTTCAAACCCATCATCTCAGCCACGTGGCCTCTGTAGCTGTTTCTCAGCATTGCTTGGAATAACAGCTATCTGAAAGACAGGAATCTTATGTTGTCTCCCAAGGTACATCCACAGCAGTACAATAACCCAGGGCCAAGGCACAGGGCTGATGACTCTCACGTCATCACCGTGGTGTTACACCGTTGGTATATGTTCATTGGTCCTATAGCAGCTGGGACTGGGCTACTACACACTGTCCTGGGCCTCAGGGCAAAATTCTCACTGTGAGCAGCTGTCTCTAGCATTTCTGGGTGTCAGGGATTCCTGGAAAATGTCCGCTGTGCACAGAGAGTGATGCTGAGGTGATGGTGGGTTACCTGTGCCTCAACATGCAGGACATTTTCCACCTGCCTCTTCCAAATATGCCAATGCTGGTGGAAATCTGGGGGAGAGACGGGGGTATTTTTTCAGTTCCCAAAGCCTAGTAGTGGATCCTCAAAACTTGGGAAATGGATCCCTGTTGCGCAGTCAGTGACTGAGCTGCCAGAGAGCAGGAGCAACCTCCCTCCTTTCTGCCTCCTCTCCAATTCCCAAAGGCTGCTCCTCCATGCAGTGTATTTCTTGCCCCAAAGTGCTGTGCCACAGCCTCAGTGACCAGCTGCCCCTGCGTCTTTCTGCCCACCCCTGTGCAGCTGCAGGTGTGGAGGGCTGGCCTGGGGGACAGCATCACCGGAGGCTGGGTGGGGTGTGCTCTCCTCCCCAGACTTCTCGCTCCGGGCAGAATGGTCTCAGTCGCCGCCTTGGAGGAGCGGGTATCTTGATTAACAGAGCAGGCAAGAATCAAGTGACAGCCTCTCCGCCCCCTCTCCCCACATCTCGCCAGCTTTTCATCTCCCAGAAGATCAGGGACAACTGTGTCCTCCGGCTGTGCCGTTCCCATCCCTCAGGGCAAACATGCAGTACAGAGCTGGAGCCATTCAGTCCCTGGAGCCATTCAGTCCCCGCCAGGCAGGGGACCCTTGCCCATGCCAGGGCCTGGTGGCAGGTTATTTGCACTGACTCCATGTCTCCTCAGTGTTTTGGCTCAGAAGCACTTGTTTGCTTGTCTCCATTGGCTCTTGCTTGGCCCAAACTGCAAAATAAGGCTGCAGAGAACAATTTTTCTGTCTGCTCCTTGTGGTGCAGCCTATTTTTTTGCTCGCACTTTACAGCACTTACAATTTGAAGATTTATCTTTTCACCATTTCTGCAGCAGAAATGGTAGCTCTCCTAGTCTTTTCACTTAAGCCTGCTTCTAGCCCTGGCTCATTTTTCTATTTACCAAATTTCTTTTATTTTGACACTATCTTTCTGATGCTGCACAATCCATGTGAAAATTACAAGTATAGTAAGAGCATCCCTTCCTGCTTCTTGCTGTGATAGCTTTTAACACTCAGCCTCCTTTCTCCTGCTGCCATATAAAAATATTTACAACCCATCTTTTGCCATCATCAGATTGTATGTTTTTAACTTCAGTTTCAAAATTAAGGGCAGGGAAAATTATGATCATTTCCGCATTAGTCACTCCATCCAGTTTCTTTGGAATGATGAGTGAATCAACTCCCATTCTGACTTACTGTAGGGGTAAATATGTGTAATTTGAGCAATTTTTGGTTGCTCGATATAATTGTTTGCTGCTGTGCCGCAATGCAAAATGTGGGGATGTGTGAGGAAGTACTTGCAGTAGACGCATGCTTCTTGCCTTTGGTTCCTGCCAGTTTCTATTTTGCGGTGCCAAGTTTGATGACAGCCTGCCTTAGGATGCAAATGGGCTTAGTAAAAGGACAGTTTCCAATGCATCCTCTCTGTATCATGTAAGGCTGCAGGTTACAGACGGGATTTACTTGGCACCACCCTGTGCTGTTCGCCGAGGTGCAGCTCAGTGAGAGGACACAACACGTCAGCAGCAAATGTGACATTTCACCACCATGGAGGAAGGGGTCCCCTTCTGTTTGGCAGCCGTGAGTGTGGAAGCAGAGTGGGTACCAGCTGTCCTCGGTGCAGCTGGGGCTGGCACGTTCCAGCCATGGGATGTCCAGGGAGCATGGTGCCTATGGTGGCACATCCAGGACAGGTGCTGTTGCTGTCAGGATGCCTGATGCTGTTCAGAGCAAGCCTAGAAGTGCAAAAATTTTGAGTCTTGTCATGAGTTACAGCTTGTATGGCAACACGAGATAAGCGCACTGGAGATGACGGGCCAAAAATGGAAATTAATTTCACTGGGTGTTTCTGTGCTGTCAGGTTGGTTCACTCCCTGCTTTGCCCTGGGGCACGGCTCCACTCTTCGCCCACGCTGTAGGTATAAGTGTTTGCATTCAGGGCTCCAGTCAGAAACAAGCCAAATATTTCTGTTGGCAGGGAAATCGCTGGACCCCACATTGAGAGCAGTCATGAACCAGTACATGCCGTTTGGCCCTAGGGGGAGGGCTGACTCGTGTCATGCAGAATTGACGAGGACTGAACTTGCCACTGATCACCAAGGCTTTTGCACAAAGCTAGTGCACAGCAGCATCTCTGAAGACATTAAAAATTTGGCATGACTTTGTCGCAGCAGGTCCGCTGAAGTGACTGCTTTGTTATTCCATTGCCAATCTGAAAGCTGTGGCTGCTGCTCTACTCATACTTGCTTGTCTGCTTTCCTGGAGAAAGCCTCTTCTAGTGGCTTCAGACAAAGAGGATGAGTCAGGCTGATTTTGTATTTGTGAAACCGTGCCAAAGTAGCAGCCCTGTCTTTTGAGAGAGGCTGCAGAAGAGCTGGACTTTAAGGCATGGCTTTCACATCTGAGGGCTTTTCTAATGACTTCTTAACTAATTGGCTTGACTTTGGCAGGAAGACAGCTAGCGGCTGAAAAGGATTAAAACTGTTAGAAATTAACAGCTTTGAAGTGGCTGAATCCCTATTAAAATTTGGATGGCAGATTTCTTTCCAATGGTGTTTCTTAACCGCTCCAACCTGGTAGGGTGAGCTCTTCATGCAAACCTTGAAGGAGAAAAGGGGAACTCCATTTAGCGGAGTGGAGTCTTAGGGCTGCTGCCACTCAGTAGTTTGACAGCTGTAGGAAACCTTGTGTAACCCATATATCCCACAGACTTTGCTTTCAAGAGAGAGTATTTTGTGTTATGGGAGTATTTTCCTTTTGTCATATTTCTGATCTGACATAGCATGCACCATGGTGGAGCTAAATAGTATATCCTTTTCCATGACCAAATGGAGCTTGCTCAGAGAAACAATCTGCTGTAGAAAGTACTCCAGTTACAACTTTCTGCAGCAAGCAAATGGTGGTCCAATTCTGTAAGGCTAAAAGCAAGATTGTGGCAGATGATAGCTGTTTAAGTAGAGGTAATGCAAAATTTCCAAAAGAACTTTTTTATCTTAGAATATGCTGATTTTTTCAGATGTAAAACATCATATGGAAACACGCTCCTTTCAGCTCACTTTCTGTCAATCATCCACTTTCCCCCAAGCTCTAATGTGACCTTGCCTGTCAGGCAGGTTTTGAAACTTCCTGCCAGCCAGGTTTTCTCAGAAACCTCACAGGCTTACTGTCAGCTTACCTGCCCAGCAACTCAGAAATCTTCCTGAAAGATGGCATCAGAGTGGAGAGCGCAGGGGCTTTTGGGGTCCTCAGCTCCAGGACATCCCTGCTGCATACTCCACCCTAAGGAAGTGGATCTCATGGTTTCCAGACTCCCAAGCCAGCTGGTTCCTCTGGAATCTCCATCACAATTATGGAGGGAGCCTTGCAGTCAGACCCAGCAGTTCTGCCGAGGCAAGTCAGTGTGTGCACTATCTTAAAACCAGGCTTGTGCTGAACACTGCCCTGAACTGGGTGTATGGGAGTAAAGTATGTTTTCTACAGATCATAGAGTAGGTCATAGTTTCCTCGGGGTCATTTCAAACCAAAACCTGGTGGCTAATGAAACAGAAATTGCAGTACTCTAATTTACATGGGCCCTCAGCTGCAGACCTTTGACACATATTCAAGGAGATCATGGCTGGAACTACTTTTAATCAATCATAACTCCTGCTAGCATGAATCTGGAACAGGAACAACTTAATTAACTCAGTGAAAATGAGCTTTACAGATACCAGGTAATGAGAATAGACATTATATAGCTATTCTCCATATAGCTATGTAGCCACTCAGGTAAAAGTATCAGTATCATACCTACACAACACACTAGGCACTTGAGTAGTGTCATAATTTCAGTCTACCAAAAAACGACAGTGCTCTGCTCTGGGTTGAGTGTGTGTGTGTACCTCAGCATAACATATGCATATTTAATGTAGTTCTACATCATAGCTATAGATTAAAACCTCTTCTTATTCTAAAACAAAAGTAGAAGTTGTTCCCATAAATAACATTGTTCTTGTGGTTTCTCATCTTCTTTCACAACACTGTTGGCTTTCACTGCGAAAGGAGCTTGTACAGAGCTCCGGAAAGCCTCTGTAGGTACGGATCAGTGAGTGGTTCTACTGTAATGGCCTATGTATGCCAAAACAATGGTTTTAGCTAATTCAGAAAGAGAGACAGAGACAGAGAGAGAGAGAGAGAGAGAGAGAGAGAGAGAGAGAAAGAAAGAAAGAAAGAAAGGAAGAAAGAAAGAAAGGAAGAAAGAAAGGAAGAAAGAAAGGAAGAAAGAAAGGAAGAAAGAAAGGAAGAAAGAAAGGAAGAAAGAAAGAAAGAAAGAAAGAAAGAAGGAAAGAAGGAAAGAAAGAAGGAAAGAAAGAAGGAAAGAAAGAAGGAAAGAAAGAAGGAAAGAAAGAAAGAAAGAAAGAAAGAAAGAAAGAAAGAAAGAAAGAAAGAAAGAAAGAAAGAAAGAAAGAAAGAAAGAAAGAAAGAAAGAAAGAAAGAAAGAAAGAAAGAAAGAAAGAGAGAGAGAGAGAGAAAGAAAGAGAGAAAGAAAGAGAGAAAGAAAGAGAGAAAGAAAGAAGGAAAGAAAGAAAGAAGGAAAGAAAGAAAGAAGGAAAGAAGGAAAGAAAGAAGGAAAGAAAGAAAGAAAGAAAGAAAGAAAGAAAGAAAGAAAGAAAGAAAGAAAGAAAGAAAGAAAGAAAGAAAGAAAGAAAGAAAGAAAGAAAGAAAGAAAGAAAGAAAGAAAGAAAGAAAGAAAGAAAGAAAGAAAGAAAGAAAGAGAGAAAGAGAGAAAGAGAGAAAGAGAGAAAGAGAGAAAGAGAGAAAGAGAGAAAGAGAGAAAGAGAGAGAAGAGAGAAAGAGAGAAAGAGAGAAAGAGAGAAAGAGAGAAAGAGAGAAAGAGAGAAAGAGAGAAAGAAGAGAAAGAAGAGAAAGAAAGAAAGAAAGAAAGAAAGAAAGAAAGAAAGAAAGAAAGAAAGAAAGAAAGAAAGAAAGAAAGAAAGAAAGAAAGAAAGAAAGAAAGAAAGAAAGAAAGAAAGAAAGAAAGAAAGAAAGAAAGAAAGAAAGAAAGAAAGGCTAATAAGCTAAAAAGCTTAAACGCAAAACCATGAAAATGTATCATAGTAGATGGGAAGCTCTCCCATTTCTCCTTCACTTCCCTGGGCAATGGGACTGGCACTGCCCCAGGCGCTTCCTGCAGTCCCCGTGCCGTTGACTATCCCAGCTGCCAAGCAGAAAGGGCTTGTGTAGCCTTTCTGGCAGTATTTTTCCAAAGATGGTTTCCAATCTTACTCAGAATAATCTAGGTGATGTGGTAGTACATTTTCTCTTGCCCTCTGTGTGTTAATACCCTCTTGGCTTTGGTCACAGTGCTATGAGAAGACACTCCTCATAAACACTGGCAGAGCCACTCCTGAGTGGCTCAGGCGCCCTTGGCGCAAAAGCAGAGCTGCTGCCTTGCTTTACACAAGCAAGGCGATGTTCTGCTCTGACGGGTAAGGGAAACCAAGGGCTGTGACAGTCTCATTGTTGTCAACCATTTCTCACAGAGACGCTCCTGCTGAAGTACACAGGGTATTTGTACCGAGAAGGGTTCTTGACAGGTTTGCCAGTCCTGTGCTGGCTCATGGTAATTACTGAAGGATCACTCAGTTTTCAGACCATTATACAAGACCTCAGCCTTATGAGTCTACTTGATTTTAAGGAAAAAAAAAACATGAAAATGAGTTTCAGGGTTCGTGTGTTCCAAGTGTAAGGAGGGGTCCATGTTTTTCTGTGATTAATTGCGTGTTTACAGTTTTGCTGAACAAAACCTGGCTTAACTTTGTGATATGAAATATGTCTACTGAAGAAAAGCTTCCAATTAACATGGCCCAATTAAAACTCTAAAAGAAATAATCTTAATTTAACAAACGCCAGATGTACTTGTCAGGGTTATCTCACTGCTGTTATATTAATCATTTATAAGCTCTGTTCATTTGAGCACTTACTTGGTAGAGAATACTATTGCAAGATTGTCTTTCTGAATATTATGCCAAAAATAACCACTTCCCTGATCCTGAAACTGTTAAAACATCAGATCAAAAACAGAGGGGGAGAGAGATTGGGAAGCAGAGCATACTTGATTATTTTTTTAATACGCTATGACCACTTAACCTATTAAACAGCTTGAATAAGAGACTTTTTACTGCTTTTAAAAATCAGAAATGTTCATTCCATAACACATTACTGCTTTGTGGGGAAAATTAAGTTACTAGTTTGCTAAAGCAGCACATTTGTGACAAGTGCAGAACTGATCTGCCAACAGAGAGGTGGAGGAATTTTCCAAGAAATGTAGACCATAGCCAAGAAGAATAAACCAAAGAACAAAAAAGTGAGAGATTTGCTGTAGCCTTTTTGCATCCTGGACATTCATGTTAGGTGGGCGCAGAGTTGCAATTTCACCATCCAGGATTTCCCAGTCCTTGCACTTCAAAAGGTAGTGCTAGATGAAGAGACCTGTTCATTAAGACCTGAGTTCATCCCACCTGACACAAGGTCCCAAATGAGAAGTGCGGTCACCCTTGGTTTAAGACCTGAGCTCCTTTCTGAAAGTGCCTCACTGCAGGAGGGACCAACATGACTGTGTTTCTCACCTCAGCCCATGAGGTAGATGTCTAATGTTAGGTCAGATGGAGTTGTGCATAAAACCACAATTCACCAAACTGGGCCTTCAGTCAGTTGCTGAATGTTTCTTCAGATGTGCGTGGTGGCAGTAGGTGTCAGTGGGTCTCATTTCTTTTCGAGACTGGAGGTCCCCTCTGCAGCAGATGGGGGTATTTTGATGGGATCTGGTAGGTGGCAATGAGGTTCTGAACACCCCCTGCCCCAATCATGCCCATTGCTTTGGCCACAACTCCTCAGGTCTCCCCACTGCTCTGCTGGGTGACCTTTGTGGAGCTGCACATAGGAAAAGGAAAAAAAGTGCATTTTTTTTTCCACACTCCAGTCTACTCAACATGGCCACACAGAAGAAAGGAGAGGTATATGTGGGTGTGTATGTTATGTCCATACTGGATTTATGGTCTGCAGCACATTATACAGGTAGTTATTTTGCATTGCAGTAAATCTATATAATAGATAGAGATCTACAGATAGATATATCTATGTTTTGTTTTGTGATCTGTTTTCCCACTTTTGACAAATGTTATTTGTATTGCACTGGGCAGCACTGGGAAGATAATGGGTCAAGAATGATCAGTCAAACAGGAGAGTGACCTTTCAAACCACAATAGTATGTATCTGGATTTGAATGTCTTCAAAACCACAGCAAGGGAGAGATAATCCTTATGAAAACGGGAGGGATTTGAAAAGACAAGTTTCTCTGGGGAGCTGGAAATTATGTGGGAAAAAAAATGACGATTCAAAACTGAGTGAGGATGAAGAATTGTTTCTGGAGCACCATTGAGAAATGAACCCGACAGGGCCTCTGTGGTCAGAGAAGACACATTTTTGGTTTTCCTTACCTGGTGCTATGCCAGCTAGGCTGCACAAATCCTCAGCAGACCTTTTCAGGCGACATCTCCTCACGCTCCTAGTTTGGGCTCCGTGCCATTTCTAACGGTTTCACTTAACCACCCATCAGCCTGAAATCTTCTTCAAAGATGATAAATACTGGATTATCTCACCTCCTCAGGAAACTGTTGTAAGAACAAAAACCATTGATTGTCTAGAGTGTGCTGGGTTTGTTTTCCCTCTGTATCATCTGAGTTCCTGCCTGCTGCTACCGCCCCATTGCATGGGTCCTTCACCCTGCTTTGTCCCACTCCCTGCTGCCCCCACCTTGATGGAGCCCATCCTCACGAGTCGGGGAATGAGACCAAGTTTTGGTAAGAGTCGGTCAGGGTACAGGTGTCATTTTCCTCATCTCCTTCTCTTTTGTGGTGGTTCTACCCACAGTATTTACAGCACTATTTTACCCATAGGGACATTCGTCCTTTAAGGGGAAGATGATGTCTGTTTTTAAACCTAATTTATGTTTTTACATCATGACAGGGCCTCATGTGGCAGTGTCTTTTGGGGCATGCATGCCATAGTCACTTACTTGTTTTCTCAAAGTCTAAAATGACATTATCTCTCAAGGTTGGGAGAAAGAAGGTGTATTCACCTTCTTGGTTAATAGTGATCCCTGTAGGATGGGGGCTAAGGGGCAGAGCTGAGGTGACAGGTATTTTCATGCGGCATCTCATCAGCAAGACAAGCCTTCCTCCAGCCTAATGCAGTGGAAGGTATTTGAGATCGCTCTGGGAGGCTAAAAATACCTTGGGTGACTCTTACTCTTGCATTAGAAAATAACCACAATGCCACAGTATTGTGCTGAATCAAAGATAGCGTATCAAACAGTAGTGTGAATCTCGTGATGGGTTTTCCTCTTTGGCAGAAATGGAGGTGCTGGGAATTTTTCTGATCTTGGGCAGTGAGCTGAGAGCCAAACCTGGTAGAAAGTCCAGGAGAGAAAGCAGGGCCTTGAGTTGGTGGGAGGCTGCTGAATGTGGAGGGGATTTCATTCAAGAAGCCCAGCTTGCCACAGCCCCAGCCCTTCCCCACCCTACTCTATTTTGTGGTTGCGTTTAATTTTATAGTTTAAGCTTATGATAATTTAATTCATTATACGATTAATTAATCATAGCCTGTTATTTTAGATGTCTGATAAACTCATTTGAGTTCAGAATGGAGAGTGTTGTTGTTCTTTATCCTAAATGTTACTTTTCCAAAAGGTCATGGACAAATATATTTGTTCCTGATGTTCTCTCCCCTCTCATTTTTCAATATTCCTAATTGTTTCACATAAACTGAATTTTTCATAAACAACAAATGGCAATGGCAGAAAGCACTGCTGCATGCATTATGGCACAGAGAGGAATACATTATTTTTCTCACTGAACTTATGCCAGTTCTAGTGGAAGTCATACATATGCAGGCAAGGGATTGGCAGAGGTGTATGCAGGAGCTCTGTTGAATCTGTGGGAGTATTTGTGTACATACTTGTGTGCAAAAGAGAGAGAGAATGTTGAAACCTGGGAACCGTATCGTCTGACAGCTCTGTAGTGCCATGTATAGTCCTGATTTAACAATTTGCTTTAAAAGGCACCATGGGATCCTGTTTCGGGATCCTGTGAGACCTCCAGCTGTGCATGGTGCAGTTTTGTTTTCTCTGTTTTCACTAATAAGCTGTAACATACCAAAGTTAGTGTTACCTGGGCTGTTTGTTCTCAAAATACTTTTGAAATGAATGTAGTGTTAATACAAATTACCACACTGACAGCCCAGAAGCTCAAGTCTTCTAGTTTATTGGTGTTACAGCATTGGCTATGGGAGTGCGTATTGCCCCCTCATATTCATGCCTAAACATTGTGAGCTGAGCTGAAGAAGCCACATTTCAATTGCTGTCATGAGCCACGGATTAATTAAGGCATTGGGAACCCTCCACGTATTTCACATGACACCCTATGCTCCTTTGGTGTCCCCACATGTTAGCTGTGGCTGAGGTTAAGATGAACAGGGACTGCTTGCAACATGTGAAACAATTTCTTGCAGGCTTCCTACAGGTGGAGGCAGACACCTAATCTTTGGTTTATTTGTAAATATTTCCTTTACAACTGTGGGGAATAGGAATATATTTTTTGCAAAATGAAGGTTATGCTCTCACCAAGTGAAGAAACTGAAACCTTTGACGTGCCCCTGTGATTACCACGGCTAACTCTGATCTTGGTTGCCACACAGTGCTTGTTCTTCTCCTCAGAGTCCTACAAGGCCAGAATTGCTCAAGCCTATGAGTTATTAAGACCTGTTGGAAAGTCCATTTTCATTTTGGGAACCTATCTGGTATAAAAAGAGGAAGCGCTTCTGCAGCTCATGCTCTGTGAAAGCCAGGGTAAAGCCAACTCCAGGGCGGGTGGTCCTACCTCACTACCTTCTCATTTCTTCTGCTATATCCTTGCTGTTTGAGGAGCAGTTGAGACTCTTGTTTGACAAAGAAATCAGAATAAACGTGTGTGATCAGTTCCTTGACAATCTCTTTGTGAGAGGTTACTTCCCTTTAGATGCCAGGGAAGACTTGGTGTCTCTGTACTGCCCCTCTCTTTCTTCTACTGTACTCATTCATCGTTTCTTCTCCACATGCCGTAACACCACTGAGCACAGATACTGCAAGAATATGTGCTTCAACAGTGCCCTAGAAACCTAGAGTGAGTTTTACTAATCAAAGAGCAAGAGAAAAATGTCAGGGAATTCAATAAACTGAAGCCTCAGCAAGAATGTGAAGACTATGAATAAGAATTCACTCTGCTAAGCCATCCTGAACCCAAATCGTGATTTGCTTTTACTTTTCCAAGAGATAATGTTTCCATAGTTCAGATGCTTTCAGTTATTACAAAGGGATCTGTACAGCCTTAAGCAATAAGGCAATGTTAAGAAAGCAAGCAAAACTACTGAGACACCCAACATCCAGACAGCCTTCTGAGGGATAATTAAAATGCAGCCCTTCTGGATAGAGACTGTGTAATAAGTTTCCAATGATACCAATGGAATAAAATCTTCTGGGAATATAAGAACATTGACAGTGAGTAGCGTGTGTGATCTGCTTCTGTTTCTGGCAACAGCTGATGCTGGTGGGTTTTGAACATAATGCAAATCATCATGTGCAACAGGGTTTCCCGTTGGTAGTAACAGCATTGTCAGTGTTTAACCCAAGTTTTGATGTTACCTTTTCTGGGTTTTTGGCCGTAAATTGTAGCCCGTTTTGCTTTTTGTAGTCCCCTTTTTTCTTCTTTTTTTTTTTTTTTTTTTTTTCCCTAAACAGAAAGCTTTCCTGCTTCTTCCACAGTTGTAAAAGTATTAACTGCACAGGGCAATGGGAAGCCTCCAATAAAAAAAAAAAAAGTATATACATATTGTGGAGAAATAAAATTCACAGATGAAATCAATTTAAGTAGCAGAATTCTGCATAGTGACTGAACCTCCAGCATCACTAGTTTGTGTATCTGTAGGTCACAAATTCCTTTTATTCCCCATTATAAGCATAATTGTTCGGATCAGCAAAATAACTTTTATCGAAAACCTGAAAGGTAAAAAGAAACCTTTTAGCTGTGCACATTGCAAGTCATTTAAAAGACCTTTTTTAAACAACTTTTTATCCAGCTGTATTTCATGAATAATAGGAAAAGTATTTATAACTTTTCTTTTAATTACTGCCTTTCCCCCTTTTTAGTATGTCAAAAGCACAGGCTTCTTTCCTGCTCACATTTTGTTTTCCATTTGCTAAGATTAAGTGTTTAATTTTTTCTTTTCTTGGTAATGCAGTTTGTGAAGATCTGTGCTATTTCCATGTGCTCCTAAACTTGTAATTAATTTTTCAGACAAATAGATCCAATGGCACATAGAAGTGTTAGTCTTAAAAAAACAAGGCCAAGCGTGCACAGCATCAAAGAGTGTCCATAAAAAGAGTAACCAGGGTCTGGTGTGTGAGCAGAGGTATACACATCTGCCCTGGCTCTGGCCAGCTGTGACCAGGTCTCTTTATTTCTTCTTCCCTTTCCGCAAGTACTTCCTTGGTAGTACAATGAGATACTCTCTTGATTTGAGAGAAGCTGGAAACTTCTGCCTTGGGAAGAGGACAAGGGAAGCAGGGCCCAACATGATCAATGATGGCACAGGTAACCATCATGTTAGGTTTCAGGCTTACTGGCTTCATTGAAATAAATGCATACTTCACGAGGCCAATATTGCTGACACGGCAGAACACAACTGTATCAGCTAGGGGTAGAAACATCTTTCTTCCTTGTTTGTTTTTAAACTGGTTCTGTGAGAAGGTTTGGATTTTACAGGGAACTCTGTTTTCGTGGCACAACAGGGTCAGGCACCATGGCATGACAAGGTCAGGGGACCCTGGTCATTGCCTGTCTACCTTGGATAAAAGAGATTCGAAACTGCTTTTCAAAAGGATAACTGCTTTATCACAATGATGGGAGGCTCTCCTGGGTTGCAGCGGGTTTCCCTGGAGGCAGGCGTGCATCTGATCTGTTTTTCCATCCCTCTGTCAGTCGACAGCAGCTCTTTGTTGCACGGCACCATTAAACTTCTCTTGGCAGCAGACAGAGATAGCTGCAGATTTCCCTTGAAGTTTGTCCAAGCCCCCTTTGGCCAGGCCCACGAGCTACGCACGCGGGGGATCTCTGGGTCCCTTGGAAACAGAGTAAGCCTGAAACATTCCTCCAAAATTTATTAACTTTTTATACAACTGCACATTTGTGTAGTGGCATGGCCGTCCTGAATTTCACGCTGCTATCTTTGCTGGCTGCACAGAACCTTTCTAGTTTTGTGGTTACCATTAATAACAGAATATAAAAATATCTGGTTTATGTTTGCAGCCTGTGAGTAAATCAAGACCGCATCTCCGGGTAACCCCGCCGCAGTAGTGCACGCTGCTCTCTGGTGGCTGCTCCGCCTCTCTCAGTCCAGCCCCAGCACCTCAGCGAAGACAGATGCTTAAGTGCACGCCTGACTCTGAGCTCTCAGACCACAGCTCTTGGCTTCTTGTTGGTTTTGTATGAGCTAGGGTGATGCTACAGCGCTTTATCCTCTCCAGGATGGTTGAGGGTGTGATGGCTCCTGTCCACACAGTGTTTGCAGAACGGGGATTCCCACCTGCTTGGCACTGAGGGGAGCTCATCTCCTTTCCCAGACAAACCTGAGCCATGCCTGTCTGATGGTGCAGGGAGTGCGGTGAGCTCTTGCCACAGGACCGCTGCTGTGGTACGAATAGTGAACAGTGTGAACTTCACCACTGTTTTTTTGCTTATTGCTCTTTCCTACTGTGTGAGTAAGTGGGAAACGTTTGCTCCGTGTCACTAGGAGAACACTGACCACAGAAGGAGTGAGTTTATCAGGGAACATATCTGCCCATGTCCTTGGGGTCCAGATGATGAGGAAGTTCATAGAAATATATCCACGCTTTTCTTCCCATTTCCCATGACAATTGTTTTTCAGTTTGTCTTCCCCTAAATAATACAGGAATTACAAAAGATGTTTTTTTAGTTAAAAAAACCACAAACACTCTTTCCATTTTTCAGCATAAGCCAGATTTATGAAAATTATAATTATAGCATTAAATTCTGCCATTCTAGTCCTATATTAACTCTGCAGGAAAAACTGTATCCAAGCAACTCATAGGAAACCAATGCTAAACTCCATTTATGTTAATCTCCATTAATTTCAAACAGTAGCACATCTGCGTATGTATGCTATCCTGAAGAGCTGCTGGTTTCTGTAGTACTTTCCCTCCCTGAGCACCGATGAACTAACTTAGGAGCACCATTTTTTTCCAGAAAGGGAAATAAAATGAAGTCAAATATTTGCAACAAATTCATGGCAAGTTGGGATCAAGTCACGTATGTCCTAAGCATGTTTTGAACCTCATGCTGGAGTAGTCTGTCTTCCACTCTGGCTTTTGTGAACCAGTCCTCTCCCCAAAAGGCAATGTTTTGATTTAATGGCCAAACAAAGAGTTGAAGAGGGAGAAGGGTTCCTTGATGCCTGTGAGATAAATGGGAGGCAATATGCTTCAAGGGAGGTCCTGCAGTGATTTACAGAGGACAGCAATTGTTAATAGGCCAACATCAGCTTTCTGCTTCTCCAGTAAATGTGTTGGGTTGGAACGCAAATGTGCAGTCCCAGTGTCAGCTTTATGGCCCAAGAAACGTATGCTATTGAAAGCACAACTGCTTTCTCAGGCCACTGTGTTGGCTGCCTATCTTTCTTCTTGATCGATCTCTTCCCTTGATGACCCTGCTGAGGCTTGTTATTTTCTGTGCCATCTCCATTCTGATGTCCATTTAATTGGTTGTGCTCACGCCAGCGGGTCTGTGGCAGAGAGAAGTATTTGTAAGGGGGCTGTGCAACAGCTTTCGTGTCTGCAGGCAACGGTCAGGGATGCCCACAGCTTGGAGCTTTCCTCAAGTGGGGTGTGTGCATGCATGCATTTGTGTGTATGAATACTATTGTTTGCTTAATTTGAGTAAGAAATTACCACAACTGTTTATGAAAATGTTTGCCTACCAGGCAGCACAGATTATGCTGGCACCCAGACTCTTTGTTTTACCATACTTCTTTTGAGAAGGAGGTAAAACTCTTTAAAATCTTTCATCAGTGTCTCTTCATGGTCCAGTGGCCTGTGATGCTATTTATTATAGCTTGATACTGCTTTCAGGTAGGGGGCATGAATTTGTTTTTTGTCCCCAGCATCCTCCTGTACTCTGGCAGTGGCTGGAGATGCTGAAGAGGCAATACCCTTGAAAAGATGAGTCTTCTCATGTTTCGTCTTTTTCTGTTACTGGATTCCCTGCTGATTAAGGCCGGTTTCAGTGGAGATGGGGCTTGTTGAGCTGGATCTGGTACAATAGCAGAATTTGTGAAGGAGTATAAAGGGAACAAGAGCAAGATGGACACATGTCAGAGAAGGAAATTTTTTTCTAGAAGCTTGCCAGTGAGGTGAGAGCAAGAAGTATTATGAGGAGCCCAAGAACAACGGCAGGAAAAGTCAGCTAATACAAAACAAATGCTTAAGAAAGTTCAACCAGCAAACAAAGGTGCTGTAAAAACATCATGTAGAAACATGACTGGTATAAGGTTGTTGACTGTTCCCAAGTTCTGTCACCGCTAGTCTGGGCTGGTTTCTACAGACCAGTGACTCCTCCACCTGCCTGTCCGAGCTCTGCCCACAGGCGGTCCCATATAAGGGCTTCCCCAGGAGGCCTGTCTTCTTGTAGAGGCTGGAAATCTAAAAATGTGAATAACCCCCCAAAACCAAACCCTACGAAAATGCTCGACTGCATATGTGGCTTTCCCCTTTGAGAGCAGATAAGAGAGGATGAAGCACACGTACCAGATGACAGGCACGTTGCTGGGTGCACTGTTGGAGGGAATTCAGTGTTTCTGCTAATGGGGTAGGGATGGAAGTTGCGGGCAGGTGGGGTAATGCAGAAAAGACGTGAAAGACAGCCAGTACTTTTGATGATGGAAGTTTGTCCTTCCGCACCAGTCAAAGCTCTGTATTTGAATGTCTTTAGAGTTTTGCTATTTTGGGGAAGAGATGTTTTCCTGCAAGGAGGAGGAGCAGATGAATTTGCAGCTGCTTAAAGTGGAGCATGCATTAATTTTTAAAATGTTTCATAATTTATAATTTTTAGTCTATTTTTTTAAAAAAAAGTGTTGTGCCCACAGATACATTGAAGTAGTTGTGTTGATAATGGATGGTTATTTACCATAAGAAACAAAAATCTAGTGTCTTTCATTTCCTGAAACTCATTGATACCTGTGTCACTGGAACTGCGGCTGGGAAAAGGGAAGAGAAAAAAAATATTTAAAAATCGTTCAACTTGTTAATGAGATATGATTTCCTGATGGGGAAAATTCACAGGGCTTCAAGGAGAGAAAGCAAGCTTCCTTTTCATATTAGTCATTTATTTACTACACTAAATTGTTTAGGAGAGCCTGTTATTGGTGACAGCAGAGACCCTTTCTTGTTCTCTCTGTCTCCGTGTCTCCCCCTGCCTTGTCACACCCAAGGCACTACGTTCCACATGCTCTCTGTCTTAGCCTCCAAGAAGAGCGGGTTTTCCTGCCAGAAGAGGAAAGGGACTTCTCTGTTGCACGTACATTTGCACTCAGGAATGACCACGCCAAGCAGGCACGTGCGCAATTAATTCGGAAATACAGTTCTGAGTCAGGATGTTTAAAACGTGCTTACTCCCATCCTTGGTGCAGCTCAGCAGTGCCTCGACCAGGCTGCCACTTGCAGCAGAGAAACTCTGGTTCCACGAGATCTCTTGGAAGACGACTAAGATTGAGCAAAACCCAGAGAGAGAGGGAACCTCTCCTTTCCTCATGAGGAATTTTCTAGGCTTCAGCGTACACTTGGTAGTACTGCAATGCCCTGAGGACACACGGTATCTAGGGGTTAATGTGGAGTTGTATGGATTCATAACTGTTCAGCTTTCTAATGTGGCAATGTAAAAAAAAAAATCCTTAATGGGGATTATTGTCTCGGTTGTGTAAATATGTAGTTAGCTATCCTTAAAATGTATATTATCAGCCTCTTTGGAATCATTGTGTTCTCTCATGTAAATATGTATTTAGGGCATTTTTAAAATGCAGGGTTTTGCCCTGATTATGTAAATATGCTTGTACACTAAAAATGCAGATTTCTTCTTTGCTCCCCCCTGCTTTTTTTCTTTTTTAGAATATGTAAGTGAATTTCATGCTTAAGAAAGTGAGGAAGTACTACCACAGAATGGCTAAGAATATTTAGGGCAGGTCCTATGCAGTCTTTCTCAAAGAGCCTGTCAGTCCGCCTAATACAGCTATCTCCATATTCCAGTCCTTGTTTTTTGCTGAGCCCGTTCATTAAGACTGTCAAAACTAGCAGACTGGAAATTACTAGGCTGGCATTTTGGGCACAATCGACACATTTTCTGTACCTCATGAACTGGAATACAAAGCTTTCTTTCTAGAAATATAATGTTCTTCTAATGACAGTACAGATAATAACCATAAATTTCCCTCCTTTACATCAGCAGAGAACTTGGATTCCTTTATTTTGTCTTCACTCCTATTAATCCCTTTTCTTCAATATTATCCTGAGTCAGTTCATTCCACTGATTAATCATATCAGTCAAATTGCAAGAATGGAAGGAGCCAGTTTCGACACCTGGGTGGAAGTCATTTCATTTTTTTTCACTGTCTAAAAGTATCTAAGATGTCCTCCTGAGACAGTGGAGAAAGATAAGTACCTCTCAAGAGTGATCCAGCCCATCCTAAAATAGGTGGGATGAACTCTGCTGGGGAGGTGCGTGTGTCTCTTGACTTTGGAAAGAACCTGGCTGAACCTTTAAGCAGGTGACATAAATCCCCTCCCTTCTGCTCGCTTACTCAGTTTTATGGTACTCTGTATAAAGACAAGAACTCCCCGTGGCTGCTACATGGGGAGGATTCCTTTGGTGGTGCACCCAAAGGTCTTTTGATGACCCAGACTAGGAATGGCATTAGACAGCAGAGCGTCTCCCCTGGTGGAGGGGTACCCACATACACCTCGGTTTCCTTCCTTTAGAAACCAGAACCTCGGAAGAGGGAAGAGTGGGTGGTGAGTCACATGGAGCTTGCCATTATCTCACCCCAGCACAGTCAGGGCTTTGCCAGGGTTTTGGGAACTACACTGAGTCCCACTGTTCACAAGGCAGCGGCTGGTTTGGGTCCCACTTGAGGCTGGCCCGACCCTGCAAGCAGGGAGCCGTGTTTGCACAGTGCTGTCTCTGCCCAGTTCCCATGTCTCTGTCCCAGTTCCCATGGGACCCACGCTGGAGCAGCACAGGCAGGGCAGCTAGCTCAGCTGCTCTGCCCACAGTTGACTGAGTGCACTGTAGTTTGCTACGCTGTTGGTGACTTTATAACCCGCTCTTACGTGAGAGGGACTTTCAGTACAGCACATCAGCTCTGTTTCAATGCTCACCAGATGATCCACGAGGGAAAAAAATGAGGCGCTCCTCCCATTCATCCCGTAGCCCGCTCTGTGCGCCTGCATACTTCTTCAGTTGCACTTGGCCCGGTTGCTAATGTGCCATCTCCCTTTTGAACATATGGGACTGTAGAGGGAGGGGAGAAATTTATGGATAGAAAAGGGAGAATACAGGAAACTGAGAAAATGTTTATTAAAAAATGCAACAACCATAAATTTTTAATTTTTTTTTAAGAAAATCTACAATAATATGTTCTGTAGAGACAGGCTTTGCTGGCGTGTTTATTCACTGGGGTTTTCCATCATCATTTCCATGTGGTGCATTCTGATCATTCACAGTTTTGTGGGTTTCTATCCAAGCCTCAAATAGCAAACATTTAATCTAGGGAACTCCCTTTCTGTTCTCTCCTCTTCGCAATGGTATGGAGTGAATTACCATACAAGATATATAAGATTTTGTTTGCATGGTGAAGGGGAAGGAGGGGCAACAATTGACTGCATTTTGAGCCCTGCAGGCAGTAAATTTTCACAGCTTCAGTGACTTCAGCAGAGCTTTTGGCAGCACCCAGTGGCTGAGGCTCCCCCCTGGTTTTGCCTTTCTCTGTTGAAGGCCTGCTGGGAAGCCCAAATTACCCAAATGAGAGAGAACAAGAGATGCCACAAAATCATTTCTGCCGTTTTAAACAGAAGAACATTGATGGAAATGCCTTCATTCTGGAACATCTAATTTTTTGTCACAGCTGTTGTCACTGAGACAAGCTGTTCTGCAAAATGGGGCATACCCATCCATGGATGGATAGTGTGTTAACCACAAGCACAGAGAAGTTTTTGTTTAACATAGGAGTCCGGTGGGTGATGAAGATGCTTCCCTTTAATTTGTTGTTTCTGGTTGGTTGCAGATTGGAAATTATCCCCACAAAGCTGTAAGCACAAATGTACAAATTAATGCATATTTGAAAATAGGAAAGCCAGTTGACTGATAGAAGAATCTTTCTGTTGGCTTTGCTGGCCCTTAGATGAGGTTGGAAGAATCTTTTTCTAGGGAGAACATTCAGGGTGATAACTTCCTTCCTTCAAAGAGAAGAACTGTGGTTGCCATGGGAGTAAGGACCATTCCATTTGAATATCAGCTCTGCTAATGTCCTTGGAAATATGCCCTTCAGCCAGTGCACATCTGTCCTTGCTTTACTGCACTGATGGTCTTATTTCTGGTAGCTTGAGCTGAGATACCAGCTGGGAATTCAAGCTCATTTTGGTATTCAGGTACATTTCTTCAGAAAATGTAAATCCAACTACCACAGACTTTTTAATCCTGGGAAAAAGCCTCCTATTAAAACCCTTACCACCCAAAACAGGGAATGCAGCGTCTAGAGTGGTTGGTACCTAGGCTGGTTTACTGGATGGTAAATCCTCCAATTTGGAGGAGATTATATCTCTATCTCTATCTCTATCTCTATCTCTATCTCTATCTCTATATATCTATATCTATATCTATATCTATATCTATGTAATGTGATAATAATCTATCCATGTATAGATTTTAAATGCTACATTTAGATGCCTTTTCAAGTCCCTCTGGAACAGTTCATCAATGGATTATGGAAATCATAATTTAATAGCTGGAACACTTCTGTAGTAGTGGTGAGATGGACAGAAGACTTAGTAGACTGTCTTCAACTTTATTCTTCTAAAGCGACATCACAGTGCAGGGCACAACATCTAAAATTCCTGGTCTGCAATAACTATGGGTGCCCAAAATCTCTAAAAGTGAAGCTAAAAGTAAAACTAATAGAGTATTTCTTCAAAAGGAAAAGTAGATGTTTTAAGAGAAGGGTAACAAGAGAACTCAGAGAAGAAAAAGTACAGATAAAATGTGTTGAAGAAGCCCTTGTGTGGCCATAGTCATTGCTCAGGTTCAAGAGACGTCTTGAATATCCGAAGTCTCTCTTTTTTATTTGATGCCTTTATGAGGATGTTTGATGCAGTTCATGGAAATGCAGGCTACTAGCAAATTGCCTTGAATGGATCTACAAACGTTTGCCTGGGGGGCACTGAGTGTTGCTGCTAAAGACAACCAAATCAAATGCAAGACACCAGACAACATCCTGCACCTTACCCAAAGACCTGGTAGCGTCAGCTTCAGCCTGGTCACAGCAAGAGACTCAGATTACCCAGTAGTCCCAAGACCAACATAGCTTCAAGGCCAGCCACATGATACAGTGTTGGTATGGGAGCTTTTCCTCAGCCATAGCTTTTCTGCTTCAAATCTAGATAATATATTTTTCAGGCATTTTTTTTGTTTTTTAGTAACACCTGGACTATGTAAGAGACCATAAAGTGTCAATGTCTTGGTCTTAACAGATTGATCTGTAAAAGTCCCTCTTCTTAGGCACATGTCTCAACATCGCAAAAAACTCCTGTAACTAATGACAACACAGCTTTGACAGTCATAATTATTAATGCAGAGAGTATTTGCTCTATTAAGCTCAGTAGGATGTTGCTGGTGGCTTCCAGGGCGGGTAGGGAAGGGGAAAGGAATATCAGGGTTTTTTCCTGTTCCTTTCTTGGGAGCTACGCCTAGAAGTAATAAAGAGTCTGATAATTTATGTTTCTGACCTCTGTGTGGCTCAAGTTTAAGTGTTTTCTAGGGAAAGGAGTATCACAAACCAGAGTGATTCGAAATCTGGATTCTTCCTCTGACTCATTGCTCCCCAGCTAGCAGTTACCGATGCCTCAGCTGGGGCACCTGCAAAATGGGCATACAGCCAATGTCAGAGGAGGGGAGTGAGGCTTAATGAACATCTCTAAAACAATTTGAGATTGAAGAAGAGTTTTACACAGGTAGATTACCAGTTTGTGTGGTCTTGTTCCTGCATATTATTAGACATCAACAAGATCTCAAGGAATAGGGGACCTAGATTCCACTGTGTGGCTGTTCACCAAGGCTGCTCCATACCCTGTCTAATCTCAAGACAGTTGACTTTAAGTCCCCTGGTTAATTCTGCTGGGGCTGAGAAGCAGCATGCTGGTTCTAGCTCTGCCCATGCTCATGCCACGTTCATGGGTGGGGTTGTGGGGATTAACTGCAGCTACTCCTCAGAGAGCGGGAGAGCAGTGAGAAAAGCGAGTTTTCTGCAGGAATTTGGGGAACGTTGTGTTACCTCTACAGCGTCTGGATGACCCCCCCCAAGGCAGGGGGTTGGACTAGGTTATCTTTAAAGGTCCCTTCCAACCCAAACTGTTCTATGATTGTATGGCGTTCACTTACCACATGGATCTGCACAGGGTTTTCTGCCATTTGAGTGTCCCTGCTGTAAAGAGCTCTTATGGAGGAAATGTTAGCTGAATGTCAGATTAACTAAACTGATGTGTCAGCTAGAATATCATGTTAGATAAACACAGTGAATCTTCATTCTAACAGTTATCGCACACAGTATTCACACTTATCTGGTTGGTAGGCGCTGATTGCCCATCTGTGTTACCTGCTGGAGAATTTTTTTTGGAATAACGCCATTGTATTAGAAGTAAAATCCAAAGGGGTGGCTAATGGCTGCTAACAGGTGTCTGTAAAATCTAGGAATCAAGCCAGCCTTTATAAAATCGAGAGCCAACTTAATTTGCACTAAACTGTTACAGAAATCTTGAGCTAGGTTATTTAACTTTTGGATTTAAGCATTGTTTTTACGTTCAATCATTGCTCAATGATTTCAGCTGGAACTGAGGGAGAAGTTCATCACACAGTATTTCTCATTTGGGTGAAAGATAGTAGTCCTGGGAGTGTACTAGAAAGAAGCAATTCCCATGAAACCCCCAAGGATATTGTGTGCTTGAGGCTGAAGGAGAGAGTGCCAGAAGGCATTAAGCAACTGCCAGAAATGTCAGGAGCTGATAGAGACTTCAACAAGAGGAGAGCCTCAAAATGTTTGATCTCATTTGGACAGACTCCAAACTGTAATGCTTACCTGAGCTGATCTTCACCGTCTTCCTTCATCATTGATAGAAAATTACTTTTAAAAGCCAGTTTCATACAAGAGTCTGTTAGGAGAAATCTAGTTGTTTGTAGGTTCAGTTCCAGCCAGACTAAGTGTAACTGGAGTCCCTGTGCCTGCAGCCTCCTATCAGCTAGGTCTGTCCCAGCCACAGGAGATACCAAGTGCAGGAGGAAAGTGGACTGTGAACTTGCTGAGTCTGTCCTTTAGTGAGATGGGAAATAAGCACATCACTGGAAATGTCCGAAGGCCACTTCTGTCCAACTCCAATCAGAGCAGCAAAGGCATTTTGAATATTATACAAACACAGTGGAAAAAAGTTTCTTCTGGAGAAACTTCAGACACTTGGCTCTCAGTAGATCTTTGAACAATTGACGAAGCAAATGTTGCATGTGCAGTGGGTATCTGACTGGGAATGACAAGTTTTCTCTTTCAAATTATAGCCACGAGGGTGATGTCATGCTATAATAAGGCCTGCAGACATGCTGGGTCAGATTTTGCGGCTTCCAAAATGTAGAAAGATGCAAACATGAAGGGCAATGCACTCCGCTGGTATTTTTATTCCAGAAACAAAGACGTGGTACTTTGCCAGTATCCTAAAACCGATTGCATAGGCGTGGTCCTTTCAGTTTTAGGCAGCGTTATCTTAAATCCCATTTGAAATGTTTTGCTGGGTGTTTCTTCTGCTGTTTTCCCCCAGATTAACTTGTGTTCGGGTCCTCAAAAGACACTTGCGTAAAGCTGCTAATTGCAGAGCTGAGGAAAACGGGTCACATGGTACACTCAGCACTTGCCTAACTAATACACAACAGCACGTGCTTGCGTTGAACTGGCTGCAAATTCAGCTCTGGCTGACTGAACACTAATGACAGCACCTACTGTAATAAGCCGATACTAGTAAAGAAAGCAAAACGGCCTGTTAAAATCCCAAATGGGTGATGAAAGTTCTACATCATCCAGACCTTTTAATATAATTGTGTAATGGCACAGGCTGGCACTCAGCCTACCAGCATCCATTTAATTAGTAAATAAAACACTCTGAAGGCCTTGGTTACATCATGACACACTTACAAATCCTGCTGAAGGTTCTTGACTACATTCAATAAACCCAGCCAACACTTTATGGGTAATGGTAGAAGTCATGTGAAAGCATGTGGTAAGATGTGCTTTATTTCTATGTTACTTTTACTTATAACACATCGTTTAGATCCCATTTCTGCAGCCTCTCTGTACATTCTCTGTATATTTAAAGAACCTTTATTTTCACTGTATTGTTTTTGAGCCATTTGGAGCTTTCTGTCTTGTGATGTCCACGTATCAGTGTGTGACTAGTAAGGATGGCTTCTCGGGCAGCTGTGCTGTCCCATGGGTTATGCAGTTCACAAAAGGGAGCTTCTGTCGAAGGCTGTGTAAAGGTGCAGAGGGCCCGTCTGAAATACTTTTTATGATGAATACTGACAAAAAGAGTTGGCTGGAGGATATTGCCAGCCCAGCACTTGTTACTGTAACTAGTCAAAATGATGGGTTTTCTGCAATGTTTAAGCCTGTGTTTTCCTTTTGTCTTTAAAAAATATATTTGACCTCTGTAAAAAGCCTATTGTGAACTTAGAAGATATTTAGCCTCAAACCTCAAATAAGTTTTATATTGTGTTCCCCTGAACCATAAGCAAAACTCTTCTGTTTTCCCTTCCTCAAATATGCTGACCCTGAATAAATGGCTCACCATTCTTTTTTGTCTGTGATCTAATTAATCTGCATTTTCCCCTCAGTACCCTGCTGTGTATATACTTCTACAGTACCGTTTCCCGCCACGCTCTCTGTGGTGTTAGTGATAGGGAAGGTCACTGCGACCGACCCTCCCGGCTCTCCTCCAGAGCAGCGCAGTAGCTGAAACATGAGCTGGCGGAGGCTTCTGCCCAGCTCTAGGCAGGGAGTCACCCTGCTTGCCAGTGGCTGCGATACTTGATTTTCTGCTAGAGAGATCGCTAGGCACCGTGTCTCTATGGAAATGGCATTTCTATGACTTGGGAGGTGTTCCAGTCAAGGACAAATGTTTTCAGCTGTAGAAGAGCAAGCTTAGCATTACTCCTAGGATTAGTAGCATCCTTTCATGACAGTTATGGTGGGTTACTCTGCTAGCCCTGGGAACCCTCAAACCCTTTCCATAGGGATCTTGATGACAACATGTTCCTCTGATTCTGTGTGAGCTTCAGATTTTATGGTTTCATTGGAAAGAATGGTTGTCATAGGATCACGGAATGGTTAAGGTTAGAAGGGACCTCTGGAGGTCGTCTTGTCCAATCCTCCCTGCTCAAGCAGGGACACCTACAGCCAGTTGCCAAGCCTGTATCCAGATGGCTTTTGAATATACCTCCAAGGATGGAGACTCCACAACCTCTCTTTCCATTAAGTCATATTTAAGGTCTATTATTTGAAAGGCAGATTCAATGGAGGAAAGAGGCCACCCAGTCTTTCCACGTGCTAGTGGCTTTGCACCCTGGACTCGCAGATGGAGCACTGGGCTTGCTGCAGTGGCACAGCAGACCCCTACCAAAAGAAGCCCTAGGGAATGTTAAAAACTAGTTTCAGAGGCTGTGACTAAATTATCAAGTCGTAAGTACACTGCAAGAGTAGAGGACCAGAGGGTGCTGAGGACTGATATTCACACCATATACATTTTGGGATTTTACTGTGGGCTAACTCTAGTGTTGTACCAGGGAGCTGAACATCCTTTAGTTGTTGGAGAACACTGAGTGCACTCTTGGGGCACACCTTCCAATTTAATTTCAAGGTAAAAAAAAAATCCAGTTCAAAATCTCTCACTCTGTGATGTGACCCAAATGAGAATGATTGGTAGATTTGCTTCCAAACTGTACACTCGATGTGAGCTAAAACAATAATGGAGATGCATCCAGAGAGGACAGCATGTCTTTTAGATGTGTTAGGAGACAAGAGCAGAGAAAGTAGCCACAGGCATTTCTTAAGTTTTCCCTTCTGCAGATGATCATCCTTTTGGGATTTGGGTTTTTTTTTAAAGTCTCTAAGGCGTTATGAGCATCCAAAAGTGCAGAGGTCAAAATGCTGGTTGCTTGGAAGCAATGTTCCTAGGAGTCTCAGCTGTAAATTAAAACTATGTCACCATTGTAGAGCAAGGAATTCTTAAATAGGCTTCAAAAATAGACACAAGGCATTAGTAACACAAGTCTGAATTGAGGCCATGCTGTTTGTAGCATGCTCCTTCAAACTCACCATTGTGGTGTATAGTACTTGAAGAACCCCACTGACAGATAACCACCACATGCTATGCATTGTATATAACTGGAGCAGAACTAAAATGAGATGGGCACACCCTCTGTGACTTTCATTTCTTAAAAAAATATTTCCCCTCACTCTTGGTAATAAAAACTTAGAAATTTGACGTTTGGATCTGCTTATTATTGTAGGGTTGCTGACTGTCTTATTTTTTTTAAGAACACGTGAATAGTTTCATATATATAGTGCGTATATATATCTTTGCTATAGCATATATACTACATATACTTATAGCTAGATAGATAAGTACTATAGAAAGGATTGACTCATTCTAATGAGGTTAATAGTTTGGCTTCTATTTGCTCTGGGCTCAGCTTCTCTTTGCTGCCTGGGCTTGACAAAGCACTTAGAAATCGTCTCTCCTCTCTCTAGGTTAGGTCCTTCTGTGCCTTCTGTTACATGACCTGTAGTCAAGTAATAGTCTTCAGTTCTTCCTTGTGACTTGCCATAAGGAATTAGGGAAGGATCTGCTCAAACACAGACCTGAACTTAGATCTCAAGTCCTCCAAATGCTGAACCAATCCTTGTGTACTTCTGGTAGGAAAAATGGGAGCTTTAACTTTGGCCAGTAAGAGAGAGAGACCATTATTTGCTGTTTCATCTGGAAACTGATTTTTACTGTTGGGCTGAGAATGAGACAACTGCAGCATTTCTTCCTTTGAGCCTGAACTTCTGCCCACAAACGGTTGGATCTGATGATTCCAGAGGTCATTTCCAACCTTAATAATTCTATGATTCTATGAAAGCTCAGCTGCCTCCTCAGTCCTGCACTTCATCTGGGCACTTGCTTACAGGTTATCTAGTTCTTCAGCTCTTCTCAATAAGGCTGGTGTACCATTCCTAATAATAATCTGGCATGTTTGGCATAAGTGATCCCCCACATGGGGGAAGTAGAAACCACAAAAGCAAGAGCCCAGGGGAACAGAAGCAAGGCAGAAGAATGAACAATGAGGCTCGGACACAGACTGTTAACTCTGAGGTTTGTATTGATTTAGTGTCTTTAATTTTTAATTTGGAAGTGATTGCACTAACATGTGAGCTAAAAGGGGAGGACAGAAGCAGACTGAGAAAGCAAGAAAAGCAGAAAGGCTGGGGTAGTGCAGTGGAAGTGCAAGTATTGCCAAGTGCAAGTGGAGTCTGGGCTCCAGGAGCCTTCCTCTTGCTGCCACGGGGGCGAGCATTTCAGCCACAGCATGCAGGGAGCAATTCAGGAACAATGTGAAAGGCTGACTCAACTTAGAGAGTCTGCTTTTTTTTTTTTTCTCTCTCCGCTCCCCAAGGTGCTTGACACTGTTAAAAGGCACAGCGGGAATATGCTTACCTAACGTTTGCCACTGCGGTATTTTAACTCGCATGAAAAGAGTAGTCTCTTGATTGTTGAATCCCACTGGACAGTAAATTACCTAAAAGTTAGTTAATAAAATCTGCACTTCACTGTTCATGTGGCAAGCTGCCATTTAAAAATACTCATTGAAGCTGTCTGTCATTGTTGGGTTTAATCTTTCTGAATTCTGAATGTGCTGGCTCTCTTGGGATGCTGAATGGCCTTTCTCCCGGTGCTCTGAATCTCCTGCAGAATATGAGCATATCTAACTCACTTCGTGGGTGTCTAATGTCCATGCAGGCCTCTTCTGTGTGCTGGTTTTACTGTTGCCCTGGGCAGCAGAACTGAAGGGGTAGCCCATTTAGTGGTAAGGATATATTACTCTACATAGAACTTGTATCATAGAATAAAATAAACTTTAATTTATTTCTGCCTACGTGTAGGCAACATGGCAACTAGTTGTGGCTTTTTAGCCACATGTCATACACAGGCTTGATTTTGTTCTGTGGAAGCCAGGGTGAGTTTCACTATTGCTTTTAATGAGCAAAAGGCAGATCGGTGACAAGTGAAAGTGCAGCATTGGCTCTGAACAACTGAGATTGTTTCTGTGTAGCTGCTCTGCTCCAGTAGTGTGTTGCCAGAGTTGGTACTAGACCCACCAGAATGGTTGGGGTGATTTAGGAAAAAACACCTTCTCAGGGCCTGGAGTCTTAAGTAAATCAGAACATTAACTAAAACAGATTCATCGCTGAATTATGGGGCTTGTACCACTGTATCTCATGGTAGCATCACTAGAGTGACATAAATGGAAGTAGAGCAGGATTCAGCCCTTTGCTGCTTTTAAGTAGTTTTGCAGTGTACTTGTCAATCTAATGGTACAGCAGCCTACGTGTAGAGCAAACTATTTTCTCCAGTACTTTTACAGAACCACACTAATTATGATGGGATCCTCTTGGGTGTTTATTAGCATTAATTAAGGGATTGCAACTTTCAAATGAATAATCTTCTGTCTTCAGCAGACCCTGAGCAGAGTTATCAGGTACATGGAAGGTAAAAAGCAAAGGAGAGATCAGGAAACATGAATTTTTTAGTGTGGAGACAGTTGCTGACCCTGTTGTTTTCCTATCTGCTGTCATGCTAAGAGATGATAAAAGGTGAATTATTTTAATTTCAGTTTTAGCATCAGATTCACATCTTCCATTAAAAAGCACTCAATCCTAGAAACAGTCAATTAGCCTTGCTGAAAAGGTACACTTCCAAACAGATGTTCTTGCTAATAATGCTCATCTGCTAAACCTGATTATTTCATCCCTGCTGGTGGCTGGTGGTGGGGAGGAGAAGGAAGATGCTGAAGGGTGAAGGAGTTTTTGGTATAGGGAGGAAGAGAAGGTTTGCTGAGATGGTTTCTTTATTATTTCTCCTGAGTCTGTCCTCTTTCACTGTGATTCTTCCCTTGCCCTACTAAGGTTATACCTAACAGTAAAGAGCCATGCTCATGTATCATACCTGGCACCTGGTGATTTCATAGGGCTGCGGCATCCTGCCGGTAACTACCAGAATAATGCTGCTGCCTCGTACTGTGTTGCTTTCAAGTATCTAGGTCATCTCATCCATGCAATAAACCTTAGTGGGATTGTTCCTAGATCTGGTGTAAAGCGTGATTAGTATACTCATGGAGATCTCAGTATGTGCTTGGTACATCTGTTTATCTTGCCCAGTGGAGTCTGTAGGCTCAGACTCTGCCTTGGGGAAATTCTCTGACAGCCTTGCCAGCTGGATGCATCACAGTTATCTTACCCTCAACCTCAGTAAAATAAAACCTTCTTGCTGGGCCTGTGGTGCTGTGGTTAAGAGCAGAGACTCTCTCCCTTTGTCTCATCCTTGAAGAATATCAATCATGTCTTGACTTTTGACCTTTCTATTTGGGTAGCAAGCTGTGTACTATGTGCAGTAAAAAAGTGAGTTGTTTTTTTGTTCAGTAAGGGTGTCTGTGCGTGCTGCACCCAGCTTACCCTTTGCTGACTTTGAAAAAAAACAGCATTTGAAGCATTGTTTATACAGCTTCCTTTTAGCAGGTCCTCAGCAATGCTACCTACATCTTGCAGCAGGGATGTGGTAGTACCTCAGGTGGTTTGTTATCTATGAGGCTAGACTGACTTTGAGATTCAGATTCAGCTTCTTCCACCCTTGATGATGTAGACCCCTCTAAATTTGAATGCCAACTGGTTGGGAACCCGCTGAACATACCATACTTGGCCGTTGGTACCTCTTAAACAGATATCAAGCAGTGCTTTTACTGAGCAGGTCATAACATGTAGAGCAACCAGTCCTGTTGGCTGCCTCACTCTTTTCACACAGAGAAACACCCAAAATCTATCTCATTTTATGTGGGCCTTTTTTCAGCTTTTACAATTTATTACTTTACCTTATCTACCCTTCCTTGCCCTATCATTTCAGATCCTGTCAGTTAATTGGATTTGTTGCCCATTTTAAAGGGTATTCCGTTATTTGAATGTGTTCTACTTGCAGAAAATAGCTTAGTCAAATAAGAAGCACTTGAGTGCCTGAAAGCTTGTCTTTTTTTTCTAACTCTGGTCTGTGGGACTGATTAACATTGCTGTTTCAAGCTGCTCAGCAGCACAGGCAAAAATTATTTTGCTGCTTCAAAAGCAAAGGCTCATGGCAAAAAGGGGGCCAAAGCTGGGTGAAGAGTTGAGATGGGGAGATCTGCAGATTTACTACCCCCTTGGAGCCGGGAGGGCTGGAAGCAGCAACTTGACCAGTGGGAGCAGATGCTTCCCACTCCCTTCTTTGGAAGTACCTTACCTGTTTGCCCATTGCTTTTCTGAAGCAGCAGCCACCCTTCCTTGCCAGGGCTCTGGCATGAGCAAGGTTGGTAGAAGGACTGGGGACATTTAATTTCTGCAAGCAATGTGTTGCCCTAGGAAACCATCCACTTTGCCTCAGTCTGGAGCCAGCTCCCATCTACGAAAAGAAATTACTTCTTGTGAGCCTTACCTCTGTTGTATGTCAGCTGTAAGAGCAAACTTAATCAACACTGAAGAGACTAGCTGAGAGCAGTTGTCAGCCAGAATTGGTCTAACAGAAGAGCGAGAAAATTATAATCAGTACTTTTGGATCATTTGAGGCAAATTCTCTAGGTAGGTTGTCATGCCAAAGAGTACCTTTTAAAAAAGTAGGTTGTTTTATTGATTCCCCATGTCTTGAATATGTCCTGTGGATGGAGGGTTAATATTCTGGGCATAATATAGATCAGAAAACAATGTAGTTCGTTATTTGTTCAGCTTCAGAGAGATTTTTGTCTCCAGTAAAAAGAAAAGGGAGGGGGTCTGCGGGAGTGTATTACGTGTGTTGCATGGCATGCATTCAGTGCTGTAATGATAGTTAAAAATTCTTTGGCCTTGGAAAACGGCCTGAGGGATGCCATATTCAACTTCTAGCTGAACTATGGCTTCCATATGAATGGTATGGCTGTATCTTGACTACGTTATTGATTTTCTCTGGATTACTCCAGCGAGGCAAGTGAACAAACCTGGCTTTCTTATTAGGTGCTCAGCAGCAAGCAGTACACAAACTACCAGTTTTCGAAGTAGTTTGGTTAGCCGAATACTTTCTAATATGTGTGGAGCCATCGAAGAACTGATGGCAGTACATGCTAAACCACTCAAATCCCAGGCCCCAGACAGTGGACAAATGGCTCAGACCTTTGGGATGGCGTCCAGGGAGAGTTAGAATTAACCAGTGCTTTCCAGCACTGGCACAATCAACTGATTCAAGAGACTTGATGCTAAAAATACTTTCAACTTTTAAGGGTGGGAGGTTCATCCTAAACATAGGCCTCTAGTTTGATATCTTAGCATTTATATAGCACATTGAAGCAGTTGATCTAATTTTTAACCACAGGCCTCTTAGAGGCAGTTGAAGGATGCTTTTTGCGCATGGAAAACTCTTGTTATTGCCCTGGTGCAGGTGCCTTGCTATGAATGTAGGCATATGTCTTATGGTGTGTCTTGTTTGCAAAGTTTGGCTCAAATCAGGCTGGCAATTTACATACCTCTGTCTCTGTTCCCAGTGCTGTAGTGTTGACACTGACACTCATCTAACTCACATAACTTTGGAGAAAGCCAAAAAATGCTCTAGGTTAGCAAGTGAAATCCAAATGAATCTTCATTTCCATATGCATCATATGCCTGCAATGGTACAGTACTGTTAATGTCTTCCCAGCATGTTTGAGAAACCCAATTAGAATAGTGCTTCATGTGGTGTTTTTTTTAAAGGGCTGAATACAGTAATATTTTAGAGATTTTTTTTTCCCCCCTTTTCTCTCTCTTCTTTAGGCAGTGTGAATAAAGTGAGAGACAAAAAAGCTCTATCTGCTGTAAACTGTGATCTAAAAATTGAGGGGGCTGATGTGGATGGCTGCTGGCAGCATGTTATAAATCTCATTTCTGTGCTGGAGTTATTCCAGGAGTGAGGGTGCTGCTAGTGCAGTCTCGCCATTAGTCAATACCCAGGATTGTAATATTAAAAAAAACCACCCAAAAACCAACCCCCCCCCCAAAAAAAACCCCAGGGACTCATAAGTGGGTGACAGGATGTGAGAACTAGTGAGGAATTTCACCCGCTGGCTCTTTGTCCCATTCCCTGGTCCTCAGTTACGATTTGGATTGAGTTACCCTGTGTTTTGGGCACCTCACTGCCAAAGGAGGGTTTCCTTGAAGTAGGGTCCCTCTTCAAACCCCTTCCAGAGGTGCCGGGGAAGGGAGGGCTGGCCAGGCGGGCACACAGGACCCCCCCAGCAGCTGGGCCTAAGCGCAGGTCTCCTCCAGGGCTCCACCTGCCAAAGGTGCCATCAGAGTGCTCTCAGCTGTCACTGTAAAGCTTAGCATAGCTTTGAACCTGATTTCCTTTAACTAAAAGTGGTCATAGTGCGATCTTAATCTGGATGCTCAGGCAGTGGAAGCTGGCATTTTCCCACTGAGGTTGCGTAAGCTATGCTGGTAAAGGCCCAGCCAAGAGCATTCAGTTTGTGTAGGCCTGGAAATTTACTCCCAGGTTGGTAAAATGGGGCTTTGTCAAGTCTGAGGTTGGATTTCCAAGTCATTTGGCCACAGATGAGATTCGCAACTCCCCTTGTTATGAATGTAAACTCACATGGTGTCAGCACATGGACGGTGGTGTTAGGTGGGATGCTCAGCACAAATGAAACCCCACAGGTGATGTGAAAGGTTAAGTAACACAGAAGATAACCTCTTCTTTCAAACCCATTATCTATAGTCGTTGCATATGTACATCATGCCTTCTTCATGGCTGTTCATTGAGAAGAAAAGAGAGCACTCATGTTGAATGTGTTTCTCTTTCCCATCTCAGGTTATACTTTAGCTAGGCCTAGACTGGATTAATTCAGATTATAAATAGATGGAAAATTAGATGACCAAAAGAATGGGATCCATAACTGTGGGATGAAGGTGGCTCTGCACTCTCAGAATTTCCCAGTATATTTTTTTGCAGTGGAAAGTGCTGATTTCCTAAAAATTGAAAAGTCTCCCCCAGATTTGTTAATTGCAATTTAATTCTATTTTATAGACTAATATTGAAGTGTTGTGGTAAATTTTAAAAATTTAATTCTAAACTTCGTCTTACTGAATGGTTTAATTTTCTTGTGGGAAATAATTTTCCTTTCAGCAGAAACATTTTCCTAAATTAATATGATATAAGATCATGCAAACTGAACAAAGCACTTCCACTATTGTTGAGGTGAGAACAGAATTTTGATTGAACAGAAAAAAATTCCTGTTTGTTTGATGGGAAATTTAGTAATGGTTTGGCAGTTTGCCCAGATTTTAAAAATATCACAAATAGCCTCCACTTAGAATTTTTACTTTTAAGACTATTTGTTCCCTTAGGTCAAATTTTGATTTCAAACTTCAGACAAACAATATTTCTAAGCCTGGAAGCAGAAGTGCCATTGACAAATTCTGAATGGTTTGCAGGGGCAACAGCAAGAAAATTTGTGCATTAGGCATCTTGCACAACAAGCAGGGAGCACACCATTTTGCTCAGCTGCAGCAGGCAGGAGTTTGAGATCCCTGCTGGGAACAAGGGAAGGAGAACATAGATATCTACAGAAACATAATTCAGTTGCTTTGAGCTGTGCAAGTGCCATGCTAGAGAAGGAACAACCAGCCATATTGGTCATATTCCTTCCAAGCCAGGTCAGGGGCCCCCATTTTACAGACCAAACATTGCCTGTTCAATTGCCACTAGAGCCAAAGCCTCCCTTTTTATTCCACTCTCCAATCTCCTGTTCTCTGGTACTGGCAAATTTTTGTTTTTATTTTTAATAAATAAATAAATAAAGCAGCCCAACTTTTTAAGGCTGTTCCCTCCCTGTCTGTGTGCAGAGGACTGCAGATCTGTGTGCGATATAATGAAGGCCTGGGGGAGAATATTAGCACTTCTGAAAAGAGCTCAGGGAATTCTAGTTTTTGCTCTGACAACTGAAGGCAGAGGAGAGCTTTTCCTTTCATGTTTGTTTTCAGTACATAAAGTGATTGAAAGCAGTTTCCCAAAGAGGAGGACGGGGAGGGAGCTCTGAAAATTTTTAGCATTTCTAATCTGCTGCCTTAATTTTGCTGCTGTTGCACTCACATGGAGCCAGAGCGAGGAGCAAAAGATGGGGATGCTCATCATGTGGTCACAAGCTGGGGCAGCCCATGCACTGCGAGAGACCACCATGGGGATGGGAGAGGGGTTGCTTTGGCCAGACCCCAGTACCACCAGCATGTTGAGCCTCCTGCGGGCAGGCACCATGGGGAGCAGTTGGGGTCATCCTACCTGGTACCACCACCCCAGTGGCTGCCCCGCTCCCTCCCACAGAACCCCTAGCTGGCAGCAGGATGAGCACCACAGGGCTGGTCCTGGGGCAGGAAAGGGGAAATATGGACAGGAGAGAAAAAAAGCAAAAGGAGGATGTGCTGGCACTTATTTTGCTAAGGGAGCTGTGGGGTGGAGGGACCACCTGGATTTGGATCAGTTTGGCATCCTTAGAAGTAAAGCACTCAAATTTACCCACACAGATGGAGTGTGTAGAGACTTGCTGTAGCCATGATGGCAAATCAAAGCTAGGCTTTTCTTAACGTGGGCCACTTCTATAATGGCTGCACATCAGATTCATTCCGTGTTTTTTTAGTTACTTAAGTGGTGATACTAGAGTGTCATTCCATCCTGGGATGGAATAAACCTGAGTTGCCCCTATAGAGAGGAAGGCAAGGCAGGTTTCTGCAGTGCTGCTGCTCAGCTGGTAACGGGAGGGCAACAAAACCAAAAGCAAAACCTTGTGGGCTCTGTAGAGCCTGCCCAGATACCTATACCTGTCTGTAGTATTTGTCGGGAGAAAAACCAGTATAATACCTGTTGCCCCTCAAAGTGCGCTAGCTGGATATTTTAGAGAAATAGGTATTTTTATGGTTGGCACCATTAGTATGAGGTTGACTGGACACTGTGTTTTCACCACAGCTATGTGGGCTCTCCTCATCTGTGCCTGGCAGCGCTGGGTGCACCATGGGCATTTACTGGAGAGGGACCACAGACCCTGGTCTGGGTGCTTGCTCACCTGGGGCTTCACCAAATAACTTTCCTGGCCCAGGTCACGAAGCACGTTGAGAAGTCCCTCAAACAACTTTTGGATCAAGTTAGGACTGAGCCCAGAGCCTCTCTGAGTAAGTGTGAATCACACCTTGAGTTTTAGCTGGGTCTGCATCAGACGGCAGACTGCCTCTGCTCAGCTGCAGGGAGGAGCTCCATTTCCAGGACTGTCCATCTGGGGTTGCCAAGAGACCAGAGCCCTGTACTTCCCTCTCACTTTGAGTGCTGAATTGATCCACTTGTTTTGCATGATGCTGATTGGGATGGTTACAGCCCCAGACCTGCTACTGACAATCTCTTCTGCAAGCATGGAACAGAGTTTCTGCTACTTGCTGCCTTCTGTTTTATTGGACTTTTGCTGACAGCACCTTCACCTGCGTACAATAAGTAGATACTAGTCCATGTTGTTTACTTTCACATGCACAATATCTGTCTTTGGTATACAGTGCAGTGGAAATGTGTAATTATGGCTGTGTTTGGTGAAAGAGATGACTAAAAAGCTACGCGGCGTTGGATAGCCACAGTTGCTCTCACCTTTCGCATCAGGTTACTTGTTGAATAACAATTCAGAAGCAAAAGCTTAGCGTACTGAAATGCCTCACTGCTTTTAGTTAGTTCTTAATGAAAAAGGAAGAACGATCATGTGTGTTGACATATATATGGCACAGAGAGGACTAACAGCAGCCAGTTAATAATCTTTGTCTCCCTTGCTGCTGGCACAGGTTTAAAACAAATGCACACAAAAACCATCCCAGGCACGTGTGCTCACAGATGTCTATGCATGTAGGCATGGTTTAGCATGAAGAATCACATAAATTAGCAGGATTATAATTACTCTTTTTAATCCTTTCGCTTTGAACAAACAAGCTTTAATCAGCAGACGGGAAGACCATTTAAAACCTAAAATGTAACCCAAGGTCAGAAGCTAAGGGTCACCACCCTTGACAGTGGGCTGAACAACCAGGTGTGACCAAAAGCTGTAGTGAGAATCACCCTCTCCCCCTTTCCCTGGGCACCCGAAGGGCACCGTGGCCAAGCAGGGATGCAGGGCTCAGCATCTTGCAAGCCCAGCATTTGCAGAGCCCTCGGGGCTGTGAGGGCAGTCACGGGTGGGGGCACGTCAGTGCCTCACTTCTCAAGAGCAAGGCAAGCAGCCACGGAGAGGAGGAGGGGAAAAAGAGCGGGAAGCTAATAAAAGCGGTTCCCCTCTCCAGAGACAATTGGGGAGGGGTTAGAGTTAATTAGTTTATATGGGTAACAGAGGTTAATAGGGTTCTTGTTTTGGTTTTTTTCTTCCTTTGATGGAGTGTGTCAGTTGTTTAAAGCTAACAAGCTGATGAGATAAAAAGCAAATTGAATATGTGATCTAGGTGTTGCCAAAAGTTGAGGCAGAAGTGTTAAAAGGAAAAGCTTACAGAGCTGGATAGAAAAAAAAAGAATATGAAAATAAGGTGTGCATGTAAAGAAAAAACCCAAAAACCAAAAACCACCAAAGCAAAAAAACCCAACCCAAGCCTTGCATTATATGTGACTCACATATTTAACTAGCAAACGAAAAAATTGCAAGATCAAACAATGTAGGTATTAAGAACAGCCCTCCTGCTGCCCTCATGCATATCTTTATATTGGCGTACTCCAAAGTAGTGCCATACAGCTTTCTGTCACTGAGTTCCTTGCCAAGAAACAGGAGGAGACTCAGAGTTCAGTGGCTTGTTCCATGAACCATAGAACATCTTTTTCTGCTCAGGCAGAATAACCCACTCTGTGATGGCCCAAGACTCTTCAACATACCTTGCAGCTATATGAAAAATTTTCTGACTCATACCAAGTCTTGAACAGGAGCCTTCCAGAAACGCTGGGCAAGCACAATCAAAGCTCTGGTTTTCCACATGGCACCATGGGGATATTAAAACTGCCCAAAATTTCCTAATGATGCTATATTCATATAAAAGTCAGTCACAAAAGTCAAAACATCCATAACAAACTATTCTACCACTTCTGCCTTGCTGAATCCTCCAGGTGCCCCCAACTCCTAGTGCCACTAAATTTTTAGTGAACATTTCTAAGGTCGGTTCCTCCTTTTCACCCTGCTATCTCTGTTTATATTTACTGAGCACTGTTTTCCACTCCTTCAGTTATCACCTGTTTAAACTGGAACTACAGATGTCAAATTTCAAAACCTCTTCACAGACATACCCATAAGGTAGGAGCAGCAGTTCATCTTTCACTCCTGATCTTAACGGGTCATTTTAGAAGGGAAATGTCCTCACTGGAAAATGTTTAATGGGAAGGGAATTTCCACACAGCAGGTCTTGTCTTTGCTTGTCTTGTCTTTGTAGATGTAACCAGCATCCTTCCTAAGAGTTTGGGCCAGTTGCAAGAGCAGAAGTTGCCCTTATAAAATGTGTGATTCAGTGCCCTGCAACCAGCAGAATTGCACCGTAGGTGTTAGAGAGAAGCACACCCAGCTGGCCCGGCAAGTAGCTTGTATAATGAAGGAAATTACCAGTTAAAGGCATGAAGGTGTTTTATGCTGTGTACCATCAAGTTCTGAGGTATTCAAGGATGCCCTGTTGGAGCCTGCAACATCAGAGGGGGAATGGCAGGATGAGGGAGCCAGAGTTACCAAAGGCGATCCATGGGCATACAAAGGCACTGAGGGCTGACAACACCACTGTGGGAAAGCTTCTTAAGAAAATAGTCCTTTTCCAAGCTGCACGTACTGCTGGGTGCTTCTAGTTCCAAAATATTTTGTAGACAAACCACATGGCTGTTTTGCAGGATTCGTTAAGTTGGAGGCTAGCATAATCTGCTACTGCTTTTGCTGCTGCCTGGAGGATAGTTTTAAAATCTCCCCTCAAGAAGAAGCAAATAGAAGAGCTCTGCAGGCCGCCTTGCTGAAAGTGAGATTTGGAGCTTCAGCCCATGAGCGGCAGAGATGTTTGTCGCCAGCTCCAGGTCTTTTCTGGGACATTTATTTAGTACACCTGTATAGTTCAGATGTGGGGAAGGAGGATGAGATGGGATTCCTCTCACAGTCACCAATAGCTTGAGAAGAAAGTTCCACCAGCCTGTCAAATGCATCTGCCTGGTCCCCTGTGTTTCACAGCCCGCCTTGCTCGCCAGGTTATTAGCAGAACAGTACGGTTGCTTCTGATGCAGCCAGTCTGCAACTGTCTTTTGCCCCATGTTCCCAGAAGGGAACAGACTGTCAGAAATACTCCAGAAGAAAATAGCCCTGAGTTCATAATATCCAGACCTGGGATATCCTTTGAAAATGCAGGAGGAGTGTCTCTGCCATCAAGGGTAGAGGAAAAAAGGCAGAGAGGCAATGGAGAACTCGTTGCCACCAATGTCTCTTCCCTTTTGTGGAGAAAGTTCAAGCAGTGAATGAGCACCAACCCAGAAGAAAACAAGGGATCAAATGAGCTAAAAAGCACTGCTTTCCACTTGCAAAAAAAATCTGTTTACTACACGTTTATGGAACTTGTCTTGGATGCTCTAAAAATAGCTTTGCAGGAGCAAGTCTCCAACTCCCCCCAGGAAACTCTACAGATTCCTAGCATAGAAGAACAGCTTAATCCTGATTTTCACAACAAAGCAAACAATCTTTTTTAGCACTTTTAAAAACAGACTTCAGTTGCCCACTGCCAAGTTGTCAAATCAAGACACGGAAGATGTGTCATTTCACAGGAGTGCAGCTCAAGTTGCCGGATTCTGGATGACCAGACCGTCTGATAATATGGTGGTTCAGATATGTCAAGAGGTGTTATGATGAAGATTTCAGGCAAGGCTTTCAGGGAAAGGATAAGATGGAAAAAAGGGCCTGAGGAACATCCTGACAGTGACAAAGGGTGAGACAGTGGAACAGGACATACTATGAAGCAGTGTTGAGCCTGTGCAAATGAGGGCAGAACCAGAGAGCATTGTGCCTTCTCCTGGCTGAAGCGCCAGGATATCAACAGGACAAATGTTGCACAGCCAGCTGGAAAGCTATAAGGAATATTATAGGGTCTGGTTATGTCATGACAGAAGCACAGTTAAAACCTGGTCCTAGTGAAATCAAAAGCCACTCTCTTATGGGCTTAGGTCACCCACAGTTCTGTCATCTGGCCCCTGACAACACTGCCTCCTGTGCTTTGTAGTTGGGTCTTGGAGCACAAAGATTTCGTAGGCGTTCCTGTTGTTGCCCATTGAAACTCAGTGGATTTCCCAGATTTCCCATCTACTCACCAGGTTGTGAGCAGAGCTGCACATGCCAAAGCTTTTGCGAGGAAATGAAGAGTGCTGGCAGCTGGCTTCTGCTAATGGCACTAAGGCTCAGGCCAGAGGCTGGACTTAGTGCTGAATGCCTGACAGATACAACACTAACTTACCTGGAAGGACCCACCAGAAGTTCATATCCTAACAGCACAGCCTCAGCACTTGCTCCTGCTTCTGAGGGTTTATCTCCTATAATCACCTTGTTTTCACTGTCTCACACTTGGACTCCTAGCGCAGGCTACTCATCTGGGCTCCCTCTGTGGTCAGTGGGAAGGACAGTATTTCCAGAGGGTGACTATTGCCTTTCTAAGATGTCAAAAAGCCTAATATACATTGCTGAGAACATGGGGGAAGACAGAGGAAAGCAAGAGCTTCCTAAGCTGGCTTTGCTGGTACAGAAAATAGGCCACGTTACTATAGTCCAACTCTTATTTAAGGTGATCTGTATCATATATTTGTAGCTAGCTTTTTCAAATATAAGTATCTCCAACAATACTTTAGACAGCTACCTTACTAATGTATACTTCCCACACACCATTTTACTGATCTGCTCCAAAGGGTGCAGCTGGAAGATCTCAATTAGGCTGATATGCCTTGAAAGTGATGGGATAGTGCTCATCTGTCAAACAAAGCTGGGAGAGAGATGAGATGCTTATCTCTTACAGACAAAACACCTGGCTGTCTGGCTTTGTGAATGCTAATTCTGCAAGCTCAAAAATAACCCTCCAAACCCCACCGTTTTCCCCAAAACCTAAAATAAAAATATTTATAGCACATTTCCATCAGCCTGTATTTCATTTATATAGAATGCAACCCAAAATCCATGGAAAAAGTGATGAAGAATTACCTTCTTTTTCAATGTTTCTAAATATGTTTACTTAGTATTCACTTGTGGGTTTTTCCCTTTTTTCTTTTTTTTTTTTTGTGTTTTGTTTTCAAGCAAGTACTCACATCATTCAAACTAGGCTGGGTACATAAAATCCCCCTTAATAATCTAAGATGTCAAAACTAAGAGCATTTTGTAAAATATCAGAAGAGCCTCAAATTGAATAATGATTAAAATATTGGGGTATATTTGGTCTGCTGTTGTAAACATGCCTTGCACATGACCCAGCGAGAGTAGTCTGTTATTCTTGCCTTCTGTTTTTCATGCAGTCCTTTGCTTCTACTCCCACAAGAAGATGGATAGATAGATTTTGATAAGAAGTCTCTGAAAAGTACAGTGCCTTATAAAATTAGGATATCCTTGTAAAAAAAGGACTAACTTATCAAAACATAACTCTGTCCTAACAAGTGTGGGTAAACAGAGAGATTCCTTTCCGGAGGGAACCAGATCGTACGGAGAAGAAACCCCCCTGCTTTCAGAAACAGGACATTTTCCTTTGCCAGTTAGCATGCTATTACTTGCTGATTTAAATTCACAAGTGGTTTTGTAGGCTTTGGCAATGCTTAGTTTCATACTTACTGATACTTTCAGCTGTAATGCCTGTGACTTCTCCCCCATCAGCTGTCAGAGAGATAGTTCAGTTTAGTGCACACAGTTAATAGAGAAAAGAAGGACTTTGTGACAGTTGCTGTTCATATTTCTCTCTTTGCCTCGCATTTAATGAGCAAAGACCCAGAAATCTCTGGTACAGAGGTAGCAAGCTGCAGTAGTCAATTAAACAGGAGTGAATAATGCTGTCTCCGCTGGGCCACAGAGTCATGGATGTTGATATTGCAGGTGGAAACAGAGGTCTACAGCCAGAGCTGACTTGTGCTAAATTGTAGATGCTAATAGCTGCTGAACAGACTCTGCCTCAGGTTTAAACTAGCACCACACCTAAGGCTGAACGTTAAAAATCCCATTGGACTTTTCAGAAGCAAAAGGGTAAATCTTTGCCCTGAAAATAAGCTGGACTCCTGAATTCTTGCTAGGTTTGCCTGCCTGCTGACTGCACAGCTGTGGAGCTCAGTCCTTGGTGATGCTGGGAGCATGCACCTCTCTTGGCAGTGGCGTGGTTAATGAGCACTTGCTGTAAGATGGAATTGGAGCCATGCTCTTCAAACATAGCTCTTCCCTTGCAGCTTCCCAAAGTAACTCATAAACACTAAACTGCCAAAGTTTTGGAGGTTAGCTAAATATTAGACATTTGTAAGCTTAATTGCAAGCTGGAGGATGGCGGGCAGGAGGAACGTACGGCGGTACGCTAACAAGCGTCATTGTCAAACCGCTCCGGCTTTGAAAGGGAACATTAGGGTATCATTTACTCGGTGCCCTGGCTTCCTATAGAGCGCTGCTAATGAAAGACCTCTTTGTGTGTGGTCACTAACTACAGAGAGCAGTCAAAGACTTTATGGACATAACCATAAAAAAGAGAGCCTGTAGGCCAGAACCAATCCTACAATTAGCTCCTGTCTGTGTGAGTGGAAGCACCTGCTCTTGCTGTGGTGCCTTTCAAAACTGGAGACTTTTAAACCTCTGTCTGCTTTTGCCCTTGATGTGGAAAACACTAAGAGAAAACTGCAACAGGGGGCAAAGACAGGCTTTGGATCTTCATGCAAATACCCATCCACTTGCAGAGGGCAGTATTTTGGAGAGTGGCCATGCAGACCTTGCAGATATGACTGACAATCATACAGATCCATGGCTGCATGACATGAGTTTTTAAATATCTCTGTCCTATCCTCTTCCCTTCTGTACCAATGGTTTGCTTTGCAACTTTCTTCTTCTTGTTGACTCTGCTTGCTGTGGTAACACTAGCCCATGACAGGAGCAGGAGGTGTTGAAACTGCTGCGGCAGTCCATGCCAGTGCATCAGGGCTGTGCCTCTTAGGCACACTGCATTTTTTGACTCAGGCACCTCATTTTGGAGCTGCATTTCCCTCGGGATGCCAAGCAGAGAGCATGCTGATGCTCTGCAGCTCAAGGTGGCATGTGTAGAAATGCTTGGGTTGAGAAATAGGGCATTGTCAACCCATGGTTGCACATGTATCTCCATACATCTGAGAAAATGGCTGAACAAACTTTTATAATGAGAAATTATACATATATTAAATATAAGAAAAATACATGCACTAGCCCATTTTAAAATATGCCTGTAATGCACACAAAGGTGACTGAAGAGAAATGAGCATAAATTTGCAGATGTTTTAGACTTCTCAGTTATAGACATCTACTTCGATATAAATCTGTTTTCACACTAAAGAAATCTGTACCACGTCACACTTTCCTCATGTATCTGAATGTTGCAATTGTTTTAACAGCATTCAGTGGATTTTCAAACCTCTGATATTGCTTAATAAATAAAGAGCTGTTTGTTAAACACAAAGTCAGATTGGTAGGAAAATCAACCTTGCCCAACAATATCTCTTCTAAAAATCAGAATTAATTATGAATGTGTTGTCACCTCACTGAGGTATTTTGCCTTTGACTACCAGGAGAATTTAATTTTCCAGTTTCAAGTGAAATTCTCCTAATCAAATCAGGTCTGGGCCTTATCATCAGATAATGCCATTTGTGGGAAAGATTTACCCATGTGTACAAGTCAAATCTCCGTCTAAAGAAACAGCATAGCTGGGCATAGTTAAATAGGACATCTGCCATTGCAGGTTCCCCTCCCTGCATTCACTGCTGGGCAGGCTGGACTGGCCTTAGCAGTAAACTCCTGGGTGCTTAAATACACTGGGCAAGCTCAATTTCAAAATATAAATGTTGGAGGATAAAAATGGGATAAAAAAATGGGATTAAAAAACCCCACACACTTTGGCTTCATGGTAGAAGATCTTTTATTTGCCACAGAGGATGCCTGAGCTTGGCAGAAGCTCAGCAGAATTAAAAGCAAAGACTTTCAAATTTGCATTACATTACAGCCCATCTGACTTTATGTTCATTTAAATGGATTTTAAACATGTACCATAACCCACCTGTCAGTGAGGTGGTTATTTCACAATTAAAAAAATTAAGCCACTCCACAAGGTGGTCTTTTGCCTCCAACAACAAATTGAAATGAGGGAAGAAAGAAAGCATTTATTGCAGTAATTGCCTAATGCAGTTGTTTATTTAGTTCCTGCGGTGCAGTGTGAATTAGAGGGCTAGTTGCTGACGGTTGTCAGTCAGGAAGGAAAGGAAAGACAGCTCTCCCAGCTGGTGGCCTTTCACCTCTGGGAACAGAGGCTGGATCTGTCACAGGGCGCTTCTCTGCCTCTTAGCATATAGATTGGCATCTAGGCTTTGACAGGCAATCTTCGGGCAGGAGAAGCTTTGGATTAGGCAGCCGAGAAGATGTAGGTCAGAGCTGAGGCAGTGGCAGAGTTTGCCAGAGGGAACTTGTATAGCTCAGAAATGGGCTAAATCGGCATGCACGAGCACTAAAATTAATATTCCAGAAAGTGTAGAGTGTTGGAAATATCCAAGTTACGGAGTAGATGGGATTTTAAACAGCCCCTTGGAGTTTGGGAACGTATATAATTGGCATCATGAAAGAGAAACAAATCTGTACACCTTTTAAAAACGTACAGCGGTGTAGATCCCACCATAAGCCACATTATTCTGTATTTTCATAGTCTTCCAGTTATTCTCCCTTTGCTAGTTCATGTTCTTCTTAATTTTACCGGTGTATTTTCCTGAGGGCAGGCTTTGGTCTCTTCTTGCCAGGAGTAAAGGAAAGAGGGGTGGGGAATACTCTTGGCAGGTACTGCATGGCAAAGGCTGAATTTAAAATTCCCGAGCATTTTCTTTGTCAGAGAGTCTCCTTGGCAAGCTCAGAGGATGCTTGAAGCCCCCCGTGCTCCTTGCCTTCCTGAGTGGCTGCCTTGCTGGTAGAACAGTCATGCCTGAAAGAGGGTTAAAAGACAGCAAGCCTGGGTATTTTCATTTTAAAGGAGTGACCAGGGTTTGTATTTTGCAGCTTACCTCCCTTAGTCAGACAGCTGACAGGCTGCTTGACCCTACTGCAGGCAGGATTGCAAAACCTCTGACTTGAAGAAAAAGCATTCTGTACCTTCTAAATACATGCAAACTTGCAAAGAGACCACAGCCATCCTGCCACCACAGTGACTGCACTAACATCTTCTCTACAGAAATGTTAGATCACCCGTAAAGCCCACCTAGTGAAAAATGGCATATTTCTTGAGAAATAGCACAGTGCTGTCAGCACTAATGGGGTCTACTTTTCTAAAAGCCAAGCAGCTTTGCAGAGCTCTTTGCCTGGGCACCATAACTGAATGTGTTGGTGTTAGAGAGCAGCAAGTCCCCATGCTGAGCACCATATAAACAGAGGCTCAAAAGTTATGAGAGGGTCGTATTTCCTCACCCCTCTATGTATTTTGTCCAACTATGTCTGACTGTTTCAGCTCGTTCTCCACCGCAACCCATTGATCTGTTGGATAGAAGTGGAAAGCATTTCCAGAAACGAGCATGTCATCTGCTACTGTTTGCTGAAAGGCATCCCTCTGCTCTAGAGGGAATTACAGCTTCCATCTGCTCCCTAATATGAAAAACATGTACGGGCCCCCATGCTGCAGAGTCACTGTGTTACCAAGCTGCGGAAACTCCTGGAGATTCGTGACTGTTGACATTTGATTCGAGGAAATCAGGCCGCCACTCTGCAATTACTTCATTAGGCCCACAAATAATCAGATGAAGGGTGGTCTGAGATTTGAAAAGCTGGGCCGTTGGGACTTTGAAAGACATCCAATTCTTCACATTCTCTTTTAGCTCTGTTTAGATTAAGTACAGCATGTGTTTGAAGTTAAAAAATGCCGAGTTCCAGTGGGGAAATATTTTTTATGTGTATTCAAATAGTACGTATGTTATCCACATGAGCAAACTGCCCCACGTCCTTCGTCTTGTGCATACAATGCCTGTTGAAAACCTAAGTGTGCATCTGGACAGATGTAGGTAGGATGTTTATTTAGTGAGCAGGTCCCAGCTGGTTCATCGGTGCAGGGTCAGGCTTGCCTTGGTGGAGTGGAAATGTTCAGCTTTATGTTGCTGTCCAACAGATGGGAAGTCTTTGTCAATAGGCTTCCCTTGATCAGGCAGCCTGTAGTAGATACCAATCACAAGGTTCCTTCTGTTGCCTCATTCTCTGGTTCTTACCCATGAGCTTTCAAGCGGCTCATGCTATTCTTCAGATACAGCTCTTCACACTCTATCCATTTCTTGATGTAGAGGGCAAAGCTTCTGCCTCTCCTTCCTTACCTGTCCCCTCTGAAAAGCTTGTAGCCATCGATAGCTCCACTCCAGTCATGGGATTTGTCCCACCATGTTTCAGTAATGGCAACTAGATTGTAGCTTTCTAGCAGCATGGTGGCTTCTAACTCCTCCTGTTTGTTGCCCATGCTGCGTGCATTGGTGTAGAGGCACTTCGGCTGGGCTGTCGGCCATGTCACCTTCTTAAAGAAACACCCCTTAATTCCTTTGAGGTATTTCACTGGCATTTCCCTGTTGGCTCCTACTACCTCAGGAGCCCTTGGCTCATCTCTGTAAAACTTCAAGTGTGCTGCAGTGTACCCAGCACATCTCAGAGCAACAGGCTGACGGCCCTCAGTAGCACCCCATCCCTCTAACCTTGGCATGTCATCCCACAGCTTGTCATGGGCAAGCCTGATATCGTCCTCCCCTTTCAAGTCCAGTTTAAAGCTCTGTCAATAAGCCCCGCTAGCTTGTGAGCAAAGACCCTCTTCCCCCTTTGAGAAAGGTGAATCCCATCTGACACCAGTAAGCCTGGTGCCATGTAGGCCATCCCATTGTCAAAACACCCAAAATTGTGGCTTCATCGCCACCCACATGGAAAAGCAGTAATGGGTAATAGTCCTAGGGCTGTACCAGGCTAGGAAGTTTCCTAGTGATGTCCTTAACCCAGGCCCCAGGGAGGCAGCAGACTTCCCTAACAGAACAGTATGGCATATTGGACCCTCTGTTCCCCTCAGAAAGGAGTTGCCTACAACTATAACCCATCTTTTCTTCCTTGTGGAGGTGGTTGTGATACAGGGGTAGGCCCTTCTGACCTTGGTGACACCTGTGGTGTAGATGAACCATCATCCACATCATCCATTGAGTGGCCTTCCACATCCAGAGCCTCGTACCTGTTGTACAGAGGCACCTGGGAAGGCAAGATGGGCAAAGAGGGTATTCGCCTGCCACCGCGAATGTGGACTTGCCTCCATTCACTCCTTTTGTTTAACCTACTGCCTTCAGCCTGGCCGGGGGAGGATACAGGATCCACTTGATGTTGTTTTTTTTCTGGTGGCTGTTTCTGTTTCTGTCTTAGAGAGGGCAGAGCATGGTTCCACCAGTCTTTCTACTAAAATAATGAGAAAAAGCCACAGGTTGGCCTAATAACTGAACAATTAGTAATACTAAAAAGCAGATGAGAGCAGGCTTCTTGTTTGGCTGTATCTTTTGGCATATCGTGTTTTAATTACAGACCATGCTACCATCTGGAATATTAATAATCTCTTACCATCATTCTTCTTGATTGTTTTGCCCAGAGGCAAATCCCTTTAAATCTCCGTGCCTTAATTTCCCTGAAAAATCAGTGAATAATGCCTGCTATTGGGAAAAGCAGAGACATTACCATTTGTTTTGAGATCTTTCACTAATTTTTTTCTCCAGGCAAAAAATAATCCTTTTGTGTTCACATTATTCTGTAACTGGTTGGTGTTCACACAGATGGTAAAGTCTGCCACTTTGGACTGGCTCTGCAACTTGCTTTCCTGGCTTATTGCATCTGGTATACCCTTCCCTTCCCTTCCCTTCCCTTCCCTTCCCTTCCCTTCCCTTCCCTTCCCTTCCCTTCCCTTCCCTTCCCTTCCCTTCCCTTCCCTTCCCTTCCCTATTCTATTCTATTCTATTCTATTCTATTCTATTCTATTCTATTCTATTCTATTCTATTCTATTCTATTCCATTTTTACTTATTAATTAGGAATGCTCCTTTCTCAAACACCAGTTGAGGAATTTGGAACTGACACTGTCTTGGGAAGAACTGGAAAAGCCAGTGAGAACCATGAGCAGTACTGAACAGGGAGGCAGGCAGGCCTTGCCAGGTTGGAAGAATGAGCAGAAAATAACAAAGTGAGATTTGACTTGTTAAAACACAAGTTTAAGCTCTAGGGAAAAACATGAAACATGGTTTTGATGTTTTGAAGTGGAACACAGTTGCGCTAAAGGAGCATGTGGGAAGGTGGGCAGCACTTCACTGGCTGGCTTCAAAGAAGATTTAAAACATAAAGCGTTATGGAGAGACTTCAGGACCCAGGAAAGGAGGTGGTAATTCCTGTCTCTGTGAGGCTCGATCCCTAACTGGAATTTTGGCATTGGTTCTGAACCCTCATTGGCTGGAAAAATAGAGGTAATTTGGCTAGAGTTCAGTAAAGGGCAGCAAACACGGAGTTGGAAGGGTGCTAGACGATCGGTTGTGCTTTGCAAGAATTAAACCTGGTTTGCTTGACAGTGCCATAGCCAAGGAGGAGATGCAATAGTCTGCACCTGCAGAACATATAAAGACCAAGGCAGGGGAAGAATTACTCACAGTAGTAACCAGCAACTCTTCAAAGGGAAAATGTCCTCTTTTTTCCTGTGCTGTGCAATAATTTCCAAAAGGAATGGTGAAGGTAGGATTGCTGAAGCAGTTCACATCAAACTGAAGGAAACCAGTGTGCATAGAGCCTCTTAGGCCAGTACCATCTCTGGTTTACTGCACTGAAAATACTAGAGCAGCTCCAGGCTCAACGGGCAAAACCCGGCATGAGCATAGATGCCTGAGTCACAGCTTGACCCATTTTCCCTGCTATTTATGGCAAAACAGCCTGCCACGCCTGCTGTAGCCTGCATGCTATTTATGGCCGTATTTTGGATAGCAGTGGTGTCCGCGTATACGTGACTGTGTTTCCATGTGAAATTTGGGTGGTGGGTAGGAGAGACCTGCCTTTGTTTCAGCAGATGGGCAGAGCTGCAGTTGCAGCGGCAATGGCAAGACCTGCCTGCTCTCGCCTGCCACGTGCACAGCACGTTTGGTGCGTGTTTGGCCGCAGCGAGGCCGCATGCCCTGGCGGTCTCCCTGCGTGCCCCGTGCTTGAGGGGGTGGAGGTGGTGGGGTGGGCTGCATGGGGGGGACAGTGAGATGCCCAGCTCCTCTCCAAACCATGTCCTGTCCTGGATGCCAGAGGTCGGTCTAGGAGGGCACTGCCCACGGTCTCCTTTTGAGTTTTGCTTTGCAGCATGGAGCCGTGCTGGGCACAGCAATTCACCCTCCAGGTGAAACCAAACCAGAAGATGTGTCCCAGGAAGACACCCAGTGCATTTCTGCTAGCAGGCACTCAGTCCACAGAGCAGGTGAGAGCTGGGTGGGGGCAGCAAAAAGAACCCCAAAGTGCAGATCCTGTGGACATGAGGTCCTCAGCGATGTTTCACTTTGCAGACCAGCTCCCATTGCCTTGCACCACCTGCTAGCATAGAGCCCAAGAGGAAGCTCTCTGAGGGTCCATGTGCCCTGCACGGGTGATACCATAGCCTTATCTAGAAGCAACGCAGTAGCAAACATCTGTTCAGTGCCCAGCCTTTGGGCTATGGCTGCAAGTCACACTGCAGCAGGGTTTCTGCTGAAGTATGTGCTTTGTTTGAGTTAATGGCATTTCAGGAGCTCTACAAGGCAGCAAGAGCAAGTCATAAGGATGGCCGGTCACTGCTGACTTTGCATTTGAACTGGTGATTTAGAAGAAAAGCTTGATAGCACATTAGGATTAGCCAAGGCATCCAGCCAGCCTTGCCTCCTTTTACTCCAGGCAGGCAGAGCAGATAATGTAACACCAGAACAAGAAGAGACTATAAATACTCAAGACCTTTTTTTGCTACTTGTTTGTGTATCTGTCAAGTTATCACAATGCAAACACGGACAGCACTGATGGGCAAAGAGGTAACGGAGGGAAGGCAGAAAACCAGACATACAAATTATTTCAGATAACGTAGGAGCAACTTCTGCACTGGAAAGAACATTGTCTGGAGCCTTAGGCTTTCATTTCAGCATGCTTGATGTATATAACTCGTAATAACGTATGTGGGATAACAGCAGTGATTCTGGGGCCAGGAATAAATTTGGGATTAAAATGAGATAAGTATTCTCGGTTGAGGCAGTTGAGAAGTCTGCCTGTTTCTCTTTAGAGCACAGGGATGTCAATCCCCATCCTGCGACCTTTGCAGCAAGCCACCCGTAAATCCTTGGAAAGGGGTGCTGTCTCTGGCGGGAGGGAGGAGCCTGCCTTCCCCTCTATTAGGAGCAGGCCCCATGATTGCTCTGTGTCTCCCTTTGGAGCAGGGCTTGGGTTTGGTGGGGTTTGTCTGGGGTTTTTTTTGCTTTCTACAAGCTGAGCTGGCACTTCTTTTGGATTATGTTTATAGTACCCTAGCGTGCTATAGCTGATGAAATATAAATGACGGAGTCGATTCTGAGGGCTGTAAAGTAAGTCTGGTGCTGGAAGTGCAAAGGCAAGTGTGCTTTTGCTTGGTGAAGTATTTGTTGCTTTTCCAAAGGGGTCATTATTTCAATTTTCATGTGAGTTTTCATCACTTAATGGAACATATTATTTTGCACATTTGCACGGCTTTTGAGGCAAGTGCTGGAACATAATACTGAAATAGTGCTCCTGCTTAATCCTTCCCATGAACAGCACTGCCAATTTTGTTCATTCAGACAGCGGAGGCAGGCAATGCAAAGGTCAGACACCACCAAAAAAATGGGGAAATCCAGGATTTACACAGATGCAGGGCCTCACAGCTTCAGAAATTGCTAGTTTCTTTCCTGGGCCTCACACTGCTCCATGTCTGGGTGTCCTGGAGCTTGGAGGCTCACTTTTGTTTGGACTTAGATCATCCAGGGCTGGTTTCCTTGGCACAACTGGATACAGGTCTCCTGCTTGCAGCTGACCGATGGCAGAAGAGGGAGTGGGTCGTCCTCCCATACCACAGAGATCCTGCCACGCTCAGAGGTTAGCAAGCATTACGGGAAAATAACATTTTCTTCAAGGCAAACTGTCGTCGAAAGGGGAACGTTTCTCCTCACATTCAGTTCCAGCAGCTCAGCTTAGACTTTAATTTAAGGGGTGGATCACATTTGAAAGATTTACTAGTTTATGCCAAACGCAGCATGGGTTAATTCCATTCGCTGCTGACTGGAAAGCCCAAGTCAATCTTTTCCTGAGACACATGCTATATTTAGCCAGGAAATGATAAATAATGCTATTTGAAGTACATTCTGCTTCTTCCCCTTTCCTCCCCCAACCCTTCTTCCTCCAAAATAGACTACGAAGTATAAATAATTTGTATATTTAACCTGAATGTTTCTTGCCTACATAGGTGCGCTTGGTTTCTGTCCCTACACAAGAAGTCACTAAGTGGGTTGAAAGCTGTTATTTTATTGATGTACAGTATAAATAAGTCACACTACTTGAGATGACTTGCAGTTAATGTGTGCGTGCGTGATTTTCTGTCCTCTGCTTTCTTATCTGACGTGCCTTTATCACTTGAACTATTCACCTTAAGAAGTAAATTCACTGTTTGATATTTGAAGGGAAACATTTCCACCACTGGCAGAAAAAATCCACTAGCTGCTATTGTGTGTCTGCAGTTTCTTGCTTTGTCTTTGTACTTGTTGAAATGTCTGCATTTTTTTGGTCCAAAATATAGAGATTGCTGCCTTTATGGTAAAGCAGGACTGTTTAATTAAACATTAGGTAGTGATGGCATAAAAGATGTTTAATTTTCCTCTCATCCACGGAAATTTTTTAACCAAGCAAAATGTCTTCGTTAGTAAGGAATTTTTTCTGCGGAAACAAAACACCTTCCCTCTAGTGTGCCTCCAAAGTGATGGAATTGATTTGGAAATCACAAGAAAATCTTTATTCCTTTCAAAGAAAATCTTTTGCTGAAGGAAGTTTTCAGCAGGCTCCCATAGGTGCAAACATCTTGCTCACCATCACTTGAGAAATCCAGATAAAACCTTGGATTTATGATCTATGAAAATCTTTTAGGCCAGGTGTTTTTGATGGAAATCACAGGAGACAGATCGTGCAGGCTATTCAATAATGTTGGGCTGCAGGATGTTTGTATCGGAACAGTGTAAGTAGGTTATAAATCAAAGGAGAGCTGGGCTCTGTGTCAGCAGCAAGTTAGCTGCTGAGGCTGTGTTCGTTGGGAGATCTCATGCAAGGACCAGAGCCCATGTGGGTAGCCAGAGAGCTGTTTGGTAAGTGGTGTTTGGCACACAGAGTCAATGTTAGTCTCATAAGAGGCAAAAAACAGACAAATGATCAGTTTTCAGTTTCAATTTTTCTGCAAAAGTTGCCTTGCAAGTTTGTTTATTTATTGTGAGGAAAAGACCCCTCAAAAAGCTTGAAAGTTTCTGCACATACAGAAAGGCGGTACCTGGCTACCGGTTCTGGGTGTCAAACCTATCTGTTTGAATTAATCTTTCAGAGAGCAAAAAGAATTTGGGAGGAGGAGGAGGAGTAGGAATGGTGCTAGTGGTGTGGGAACAGACACTTCCCTACCTGGAGCCTAAATTGAGGACTTGGGGATTTGAGATCTTTCCCAAGAGGGATCTCTGCCAGGAAACAAGGAGAAAGAGGAAAAGACTCCAGCTTATTTCCAAGGCTGGGATTCATCTTTTCTAATAGCAGCTCCCTAAAAATGAGTTATCTGGTCCAGGGTGCTCTGGGCAGAGCAGCCGATGCTTGCAGATGGGTATTCACTTCACCGTGATGGGGGCATCCAAGGTAAGCCACGTGAGTTGGCCTCCGTAGGTGCCTGTCTCTCTCCATTGACTCAGAGGAGTCTGGACAGCTGGATTAGGGTAGACACTTCACTTTCAGAAAACTGGTGTTAGGTGAGCTGAATTTCACCCTATTGGACAGGTTTTCAACAGGGTTTATTTAGGCCCATGGAAGTGTATCTACCTCTTGGGAGTTTTCAGAAGTGCTGTAATGTGTCACCTAAGCAACACTGTGATCAGGGGTAGCTGAAAATCTGTCCTTCCTTTGAGAGGAATTTATCTATAGGTATGCATGTAGATTTGTATCCTGCAAAGCATCCGTCAGGACCCTTCAGCATGTACCTCCAGTCCACTTGAAAATCTGCCTCTGATACAGTTTTGCGAGCATCAAATTGTCTATGACACTTCACCTTCTGCAGCAGCTTTTATCCAGCATGATCCACTGCCTAAAACTGCTGTGTCTGAAAGGCCATCAAGGCAAGAGTAGCAGTGCAGATGTTTAACATGGCTACTGGGGCTCATTGGAAACACCATGTCTTAGTTCAGGAATTTCAGCATAGTTTTTCCAATTAAAACGAGATGGGTATATTCTTCTAAGGCAGCTTGAAATGAAGCAAAAGACCAGTAGTCATTTTGTGAGACCTATCATCAAGATCTTTAATGACCACTACTGGTTGGGACATCAGCATTTACAGCACAGCGGTTCGTCCCTCCACTGAAGAAAGACTGAGTCGAGAATCATGAATTTAAATTCAATGTCTCCGTCACAACCAGTAACTTAAATTAGGTATCTGAGCACGTAGCAGCATCACAGAAATATATTCTCCTCCATAGCCAAGCCTGAGAAGGAGCTGAACACTCACAACTCCTGTTGTAGAAAATGGAAGCTAAGAGGATTAACAAAACACAACATATGCGTGATATTTAGGGCAATTTCAAAGTCAGTAGGGCTGTTGTGGATTGATGGCCATCAGTCTGTCTTTATGCATGTCTGTCTGTCTAGCAGAATCTGCTGCACAGTTATTCAGTGATCCTGCATGTGAACACATGCACATGTGAGTGTAGTGTCTGTAAATTCCTAATTCATTTAAAAAATGACTTCTGTATGGGCAGCTGTGATCAGCATGTCTAGCAATACCTGATCACAATGCCCTCCGCCTGCAAATAAAAAAATCACCATTTTCACTCACTTCAACTTTGTTTGCACCCTTTATTGCACTTTGTCTTCGATTTTCATGTGCTATTAAAGAAAAAAAAATCTCTTCTGCCTCTGCAGTTTCCTCCCCTTATCCTCTCTTACTTCCAGTAGCCAGAACAGCACCTTTCTACTGCAGGCAGGTACTGATGTGTAGCAGGAGGGTGTCAGCTTTGCATTGCAGATTACACAGCTGCATAATCTCCTGGCTAAGCAGCCCGGTGATATGCAGTCAGCTGGAGGAGAGCTGGGAGTTTGGAATTTCTTACCTGTTTTCCAAATCTCTTTCATGACTCTGAAGAGATATGAAGAAGGGTGTTAAAATAAAAAAGAAGCATTTTATTCTTTTTTTTTTTTCCCTGATGCTGCTGAGATTGCCAGTGAATATTACCTGAGCAGCAGCTAGCAAGTTTCTGCAGGAGTATGTTGATGTAGCAAGAAAGTAGTGGTAGCTTTGAATAAATCATTTATGTGTGTACTGCAGACTGTGCTTCAGGGATTGGCATTAACAGTGGCGCACTTTCAGACAAATAGAGGAAAAGGCTTTCACCCAACTTTTTACTGAAACCTCAGAGGAATAAAACAGGTCAGCGGTGAATATTAAATTAACTTTTGGCCATCTTCCAGAGTGATCTGGCCTAGTTAGGAAACATCAAGAAGGAAGAAAGCTTTGCTTCTTCACATCCTGATTTCTCCAGGGAGACTAGAGAAGGAGATCTGTGCTTGGCATTACAAAGGCAACCTGATTTTGTAAGTCAACAGTTCTTCCATACGCACACAGAGGCAGCCCTATGCAAACCTGCATTAACACCTGTGTGCACTTTTCTTGCAATGCTGTGGCCATGTTTAAATCTCATGCATTGTTTTAATGCTAACCTGTATATTCTGATGAATATGACTAGATCAACATGGTATTTATTCAGTTTTGCAAGACCATCAGTACAGCCTCATTAGATGGAGCATAATATGACTTTCTGGCCCTCGTCTCCCCAGTACGTGTGATAGGATTGGTCCCTCACTGGAGAGTGTACATCTCTGTATCTCAGCCACATGAAAGCCTGGCAAGGCTGACTCCAGCGAAGACTGCTTAGCAGCCACAGAGATACTGCATGGAAATACAGCCCTCCATCTTCTGCATTTTGGATGTTTGTCCAAAACACATACTTTGTTTCAAGAAATTATACGTTTTAGGTATAAGCCTGGGTATTTAAGGATAAAGGAACACCGGGGTTAAACCACCAGTACCTCTTGGCCAGCTAATGAGGAGAATGAAGAGCTCTGTTATCTGTTCATAGGGAAAGAGCTACAAGAAGAGAGAGCGGGAGATGGGTGAGCCCTTTCCTAAATTTGCCCTTTGCTAATTTTGCAGTCAATCATCCCATTCAGAGGTGCGTGTAGTGAGAGATATAAATAAGCCGTGGGAGCCACTGGAGAGCCTTGTGCCTCCCCAGCATCTCCCGGGGCATGCCAGGAGAGCTTCCCGCTTGTCCTCCTGCTGGACCGGGTTCAGTACACCTGAAGAGGGCTAATGAACATTAGTCCAGTTAGATCTCCTGCAGGGAGCAGGGCTACTGAAATGAACTGCTAATGTATCCACCCAGCCCCCTTTCCCCACCACTTAGGTGTTTCCTTCGCAGGGCTTGGGTTTGTTTTAGGGGAAAGCAAGTCTCCAGCGAGGCAAGGCAAGGCAGGTCGTGGTGGAGTGGAAAAGCAGGCTGTCATGAACCCCCTCCTTGGCACACACCACCCACAGTTTCCTCTTCAGCCTCTTGCCCTGCATGCTTGTTGGGCTTCAAATGCTCTGCCAGATGGCTGTGGTTAATGCCGCAGGTATTCATTGCGACGGGCTGAAAAGGGAACACACTTCAAGGGTGCAGATTCCTCCTGCTTCTGTGGTCAAAAATGTGATTAAAAGGTTTTAACAGAGTTGGTCAGAAAATGTTGTGATGCATGGGTTTGGGTTTTTTTGTCTTCCTGTGAAAGTTTTCAACACAAATGTAGAAGCCACAAAACAAACATTTTCTGACACACATCTCCAGCTAAAATTCAGAAGTGCTGCTGCGGGGTCATATGGGAATTGTATTTCTGCACATCCGTGGGGAAGACCTGGCCAAAGTACTTGCGGAGGATACTTGCGTTGCCCCCCTTCAGTAGCGAGATCCCTGCTCCCATGGAGGCAGTGCCGGGGGGCAGCATGGCAGGTGTAGCTGAGCCACGGAGCCCGGCTCCCAGGGAGGGAGGTGGCACGGGGCGGCCACCCTGACCTCCTGCTGCAGGCCACCACTGCGTTTCCATGTTAGTGCTCTCCAGGTATTAAATCTTTCCAGTCTGGGGGAAATTCCTGTTGGGAGAGAAAAGTTTTGCCCAACCAATCTTACTGAGACGAGCATGTTATTTTCTCTGGGATGGCAATTATGACAGATTTTTAAAATTTTAATTAACCCTCAATAATGTCACAAGCTCAAAGCTGGATGCACCATGTGAAAGTTTCCCCAAGGAGGGCACGGAGCTGCCAAAGCACCCAGCTCTCCCTCTGGAGCCCATCTGGGGCTCCGGCTTCTCACCCCCTGCCCCCCACTGGGAACCGGGTGGGCACCGACGACCATGGCAGACAAACACAGCAGGCATCCCCAAGGCTTTAGGGCTGTTTGTAGCCTCGACCAGGTTTAGGTGGTGGGCTTCCTTCCCGAGGTTGAAGGGCGAGCTGCTGAGCCACCAAACCCTCAGTTATTTTCCACATCTGGTTTGATTCTCTGCAGATAAACAGCAGCCGTGCCATTAACAACAAAAACTTAATTCACTGAGGTTTGTTCAAGCACTGAGAGCAAATATTTTTCCTGTGCAGCTTGGGGTCATTGTAAGGGAAAAACAGGGCTGGAGGTATATCATCCCTTTAAAAATTATTATTACTTCCTAGAGAAAATAAAATGTAAAGCACCTCTTCCTTCCATTTGTGAGGTTATTTTTATGGAAAAATTGCTAGCTTGGGAAGGAAACATTGCTTTGCGCCTGACTTGGGATCCAAGCTGGGGATTTGAATAAATGTATGGATTAATTTACCTTTTTTTTTTTTTAAATGAAAATGCTCATTCATAAGTCATACCTCAGAAAAACCCTGTAGAAATGTTTGTTCTGCTTTTCTGTCATCCGCTCCCTCTCAGTGCCAGGGCTTACACACAAAGGGAGGAGATGGAGTAGCCGGCAAGGACCGCAATTATAAGTATTTTAGGAAATGTCCGTGGCTGTATAAGCCGCTGATTCCCCTCACTGCTGCTTGGGAGGCTGAAGCCCCTATGTAGGTCACGTTCTCCAAGGCTGCTGCCTCCCTTACAGCCAGATCTGCTGCTGACTTGGGCTGTCTTAATGCATCAAAGAGCCTCTGCTATGCTTCAGCTCCCCTTCTGAACTCGAGCTGCACCGCTCAGCTCTTCTTGTAATCGTTGAGGTGGGTAACCTGACCAGGGGAACTCAGGCATTAATCACAGCCTTTCTGGTTCCCCAGGCAGAGAAGAAAATTTCTCATTTAACCATCGCCGTTGTTATTTTTAAATCTCTGAAATCTCTCCCTAAATCTCTTTTCCTGCCTTTTCTCTTTTTTTGGTTTCCACATGTCATAACCCAGTTATTATTATCAACGATCATATTCAGTGAATCAGAAGAGGCAGTTAGGACTTTTTTAAATTAAAAAATACTTTTAAGGGAACAAATGGAGACCCACAGAAAATGAGAATAGGAAGGCTGCTGGAGAACGTTTCTCTCTGCTGCACAGTGACAACATCAGAGGTGCCATTAAGTGATGGAGCAGCCTATTGAACAGCCAGTTGGTTTGGAGTAGGGACCACTCCTTAGCTGAAAATTACTTTTTCCTCCTTGCTGTTCTGCACAGCATCACCTCCAGACACGGGGATCAGAAACTTAAGAGGCTGGAAGTACACAGCTGACAATCCTCAGGAAACCTAAGGAAGTATTGCAGAGAGGCACTGGTCATTTGTCCCTCTCTGCTATAGTTTCCATGTCTGGCATTGTAACCCCAAGCCCCGTAAGCAGCGCAATGTGGGGTCAGCTTCTGCTGGCCTTGACCCGGCCAGGAGAGCAGCACATGTCTGCTGTAATTGGGAATCGCCCGATGCGCAGCGAGTCGCAGCCGCTGGGCTCGGGCAGAAGGAGATGATGCGTGCATGCTGGCGAGAAACGGCTGGTTTTAATCACATCTGCGGGGTTTTTCCTTTTTCTTCCTAGCAAATTTTACTGGTCGTGATTTTTCTCCTTTGCTGGCCGGGTTAATTCTTCAACACTCCCATCTCTCCCAACCATGGCAGGAGTGTTTCCCGATGTCTTTGCTGTTAAGCCAGAGCAGAAGCCGGGTAAGAAACCAGAGCTTCTCCAGGGCAGCAAAGCGTTAACCCCTTCACACGATGGCCAGCAGGAGGAAGGGTGGATTACTGCTCCCCACACCCATTTGCTGCCCACGGGGAGATTAGGAGGACCAAGTCCCAGGGCTGAACCATCTGTGAGCCTGGAAAGGGAGCAGGGAGACCATGCAGAGGCTGGTGGTCTGCTGTCCTGCCAGCAGGTTTGTTCCTCACACTCCTTCCTCCCCCAGGGTGAGCACTGCAGTGTCCCAGCGTGGCTGGGACTCGGTGGGTGCCATGGAGGACAGAGGAGCCTCTTGGGCATCGGGCCACTTTGCAAAGAGGTGTAGCAGAGAATGCAGCCATGGCCCTGAGCTGCTGTGGGCTGAAGGGTGCAGGTCAAGTCCTTTTTCTGCCAGGTTTCCTCGTGGACGCCACTGATGGAGGGAGGATGTTTTCCGCAAACTCCTGCGGAGCAGAACTCACTTTCCTGCACAGAGTCGCACCTCATTTTTAGGATGCCTCTTCCTCTTTTTTTTTTTTTTTTTTTCCATTTCCAGAGCCAAAGAATGCAGAAAACTTTCAGTAACAGGTACTTCTTATCAAGCCTGATTTAGAGTGCTCAAACTTTTCAGTGTTTGTCCTTGCTTTCTGCGAGTTGGCAAGCCTGCCTGAGTTTTTCATTTTTATGATTTGTTTTTTTTTTGAAGATTGCCGAGAGACTTATCCGAGTGGGGGATTCATGAAGTACGCAGAGCCCTCCCCTGCCAGCCAGGGGCTGCGGGGCGGAGGCAGGGAGCTGGGTACTGCTCAGCTTTCTGCTGCCTTTGCGCCTCCTCCCCGGGCTGGTGGTTAATGGGTGGGTGTTAGCCGTTCGTCAAACACCGCTAGCCGACTACAGATAGCTTCACAGGACAGTGGAGAAAGATGGGACTGGTCTTCATGTAATAACCTTATCTGAAATTCAGCCAGCCTTCAAAGCCAGATGATACACATTTATTTATTTTTTCTCCTCTCCTTGCAAAGCATCAGTGGGAGCGGGGTGGGGGTCTCTGTTATTTTTCACATAATTGGTCTGGTGATAAAATCTTTAGAAGAAGGTTGTAAACCCTTTCTGATTTGTTCAGTTCTGCTACCATGGAGAAATAGCTCTATTTGTCTGCTCCGTGCAGAAAAAAATGCAGACTGGGCAGGATTTTTTTTGTTGTCAAATGAAACACTAAATTAAATAAATAAATGAATAAGACCCCGGGCAAAATGCAGATTCAGTCAAACATTTTTTGCATCAGATGCATGATCAGTTTAATAAGGGAGATACAGCTAAATGCTCGGAGGGAGGGAGGTGGCAGGAGAGAGGGCTAGAGAGGGAGCAGCGGGATGAGGCTTGATGTGTTTAGCTAGGCAGTTAGCTCTTTCAGCAGTTTTCTCCGTAACTTGAAGGGTCGGTAGGATAGGGTTTGGTTTTGTTGTTAAACTTCGTTAGTGTCAAATCTATTGATGCCTGGTAAAGATTACGCTAATGCGTAAGCCTTTGGGGTTGGCTGTGTGCGTGTGCGTGCACGTGCGGCTGTTGTTACTAGCAAATGCTGATCCTAACAGATTAAAGGGGAGGTCAACAACATAACATCACTTAACTCTGTGGCCAGGGTTGGTCATCTTAAAACACTGTCAGTGGGTGCAAGGCACCCGATGACAAAAGTGTCAGGCATCCAAGTGTTAATGACTTAATCACACACACACACACCCCCCATCCTCCCTTTTTATAGTCCCCAGGAAATAATATATGTGCCTTCTGCTGTATTGGACACAGCTCTTTTCTCTGGCCTGACGCTATTGCTATAGAGTGACACCTCCCAGTGGCACTCTGCAACATTTCACTGAAGTCCATGCAGAACTGCTCCTTGACAGGTTTATGAAACCAAGTGCTTTATTTGCGCAAATGAAACCTTATAAAATCTAATCTATCTTTGTGGGTACCTTCTCTACAGAAATCATCCCATTCCTCCCTCCCCTGAATATGTGGGGCCCCTATTAATTAATAATTAAAAGCAAATAAATAATTTCTAATAATGTTTTCAACAATTAGGTGATATGGTACAAGTTCCCCAAATGTAATGACATTCTGTGGCTCAAGAAAGCAATGTCCTGTTCCAGATGTTGCTGCTGTTGTTAATGAGGTCGTGTTGTGAGAGCAGTCTCTCTGGTCTGTTGGTGTAATGGTATGCAACACCTGCTAGCAACATCCAGGGACTCCACAGACCTGGAATATACAACTTAAAAATGTTTCACTCTCTTAAATTGGGAAAAAACAGGATTTGAGGAGATTCAGACACTGTCCTATTATAGTAAATTACCAGGTTCCCAGCCATCAGCAGAACTACCTCCCCCCATCTCTGTGTTCAGTGGTCTCCATTTACCTCAGCTTAAAACTTTCCTCTTTTAATGGCTTTCTCTGAGTTATAGGTACCACTACTTACCCTGTGGATGAGTGTTTGTATGGTAGCACACACATTGGAGCATCTCTGCAGATATTACTTGCTAAGTCATTGCAAGCCCATTGTGGGTAAGCCCTTAAAGAGACATAGTCTGTGAAGCAACTTTTGTATTGTATAATTGGGACTTTTTTGGTTCAACTGAGCACAATTCTAAGTCTCTGTGTATGTCAAAAATGTGTTCTCAGCTAAATAAAGGTGTAATTATAGAACAATTAAATTAAAGGGATGCAGACCCTGGGACAGACAGACTGGGTTATTTTTCTTTAGCAGCTCCTTTCGGGTTTAGCAGGAATGGGATAGGTTTTGTCCTCCTGGGCAAGTGGAACTGATGTATAGCAAATGCAGCCATGCTCTGACGATAGCTACTCTGGAGTAACTGCCTTTGCAGTCTGTCTTCCAGAACAAATAGGGATTTTAGAAATTATTAACATTTTGCTTCTTGCATAAATCTACTTTTGTTATGGAATTGAGTCCTCATGGGAAACTACACAAAATGGCCAGAGAGAAATACTATGTGCTCATCAAATTCCCCGTGTTAAAAAAGGCCTTTGAAATCAGTTTGCTCCAAACGAAGCAAGGACTGCATCTCAGTTTAACATGGAGGGCTTGTACCATGGCTACCTACCATTTCGTAATGCATCTTTGTGTTTATGTGGACCATCTCTTAATTATAACAAGAGGTACCTTACTCCTGCAGTATTTGTGCCAAAATCATCCCCGTGGGAAAAATGGTGGGGCCAGTCTGGAAAAAGATAAGATACATAAGAGAGCTATCAGAATTTGATCAATGAAATTAAGAAAAAAGATAGGCAAAATATGAAACACAAGGCTTCAGGGTCCTCTGTCTGGCTCAAGGCAGCAAGTGCAAAGAAATTCAGACTTGCCGTCAGCTAAAGCTCCAGCACAGCCCTTTGACATGACTATGTAATGCAGCAAATCTGTTTCTCGTCATCTGATGCTCCACCGAGACCTCTTGCTATGCTTAGCTGAGAGCTTTGAACGTCCTTGCTTTTGTTGGCCTCTTATGAAGTCCCTAAAAAACACAGTCTATCTGACATTTTGCTCTGCTGTTGCCAACTATCCTGGTTGTTGTTGGATAGCAGAGAGCTAGTAGCAGCTGGTGGAATGGTGGCTTTTGTATTAATGCAGTCAGGATAGCAGGGCAGTGGTTGTGCTGCCTGTGCAACCCCTGGCAGGGCACGGGCAGGACAAAGGAAGGACCACTTTGCTCTGCTGGTATCCGAGAGAAAATGCAGCATGGAAGATCTCCACTTCGTAGCCATCCTCGTGCAGCAGGAGCCCCAGCCGCAGTCCTCTTACTGGGGCTTTGAGGCAGTTTCCTCATCCCCTACACAGTGGCCTCTGGAGCTTTTGTAATGCTGGATGCAGAATAGGAAGCCAGGTGCCTGTCCTGGTGCTGATGGCTTGGGGCATCTCAGCCAGTGAGTGCTAGAGATGCTCTCAGTTTTGCTCCAGCAGGTCTGTGCTCACTTTCATAAACGAGCAGTTAATAAGGAACAGAGTCATCCTCTCCCCTATTGAAATCTTTGTGTCTGCCCTTTGGACACCTTTTATAGCTCGTAGTTTGGGAAGGCTTGCAGTCACCTAAGGCAGGGATGCATGGGTTGGCATGAACCTGAAAGTGAAACATGGGAAGTAGTGGTGTCAGGCCTGGGAGGAGGTGTCTGTGGATGGACGTCCCTATGTTCTTTCCCCACTGCAAAGCTATCAGAAAAGGATGTGCTATCGATGTTCACCTCATGGTATGGCAGAAGCATAGAAACAGAGGGGTGTGCAGGAGTCACCCTGGCTTTGGGCTGGACTCCGAAACCCAGTCGCAATTTCTCAATAGCCCAAGTGAAGCTCAGATGTCAGACATCGATAAGATGGAGGAAACAAATGTGTTTGCAAACGGGGAGAAAGGAGGGCTCCATGGAAATGCTTCATTCCCCTTCTTACATGATTACATCCACAAGCAGTCAGGAGGAAACTGTGATTTACCTTTTGAGTGCACAGTAAATCACTGTGAGAGCCAACGCCCTGTCTGTGTTATTATACTCACCAGGAATGGCCTCTGGCCACCAACAACTGCAACTGCCAAGGTTTTCTGTCTCTGAAAGACTCACCAGCAATTTGGGCTTGGGTGATGAATTTTGAAATGCAATTGTGCTGTAAAGCCTGCTTGGAGCGTACACAGTCAAACAGCCAGCCTGTGGCTGGAGGAGATGGTAGCAGGCCCTGGCCACCTGCAGAAGCAAGGGCCAGTGGCACCCGTGTGTGTGCCTCCCTGGGCTTGGAAAAGCACTGAAGAAATGAAGGTTTGATATTTTGGGAAAGAAATGTGTGCTCAATTCTGTAAAGACACCCAGGGGTGGACACGGCAACTTCACTGAGTGTGTTGGGGAGTTTGTAGGCTTTCTCCATCGTGATCGGTTAACTGCAGTGGACTAAATAAACTGGCCCATGGACCTCTCCAGAGATGTTGTATGGGAGGGACTGGGAGATCAATGCAAATCTGCCAGCACAGTGACTCCAGTCGCAGCATGATCTGTGGGCAAACCATGTGAGCAGCAGTGCCCTTGGGGGAGAGGGAGTCCTGCTGCCTGCGATGCCTGGCATTGGGCTGCAGGGCATAGGGTGTTCCCAGCCCTGCTGGCTGCCACCTGGTGGCACCTGTACCCTGTGCCAGGGAGCGCAGAGCCTGGCTGGAGCTTGCTTCAGGCACAGCTATTACTAAGTGACAATTCCAGCAACGAGGAATATGAAAGTGGGCTTCACACAGCACAGGTCCTGGGGCATGAAGATTATAAAGCAAATGAGGCAGTCAGGGTGACAAGGGAGAGCACTGGTAACCAAAAGGGAAGATAACAGGGCAGGTTATCTACTGTTATGAGTACAGCAGGATGGGGAATGGGGTTCTTCTGGCTGCTCTGCAGTCTGTAACCAAGATGCAATCACTCACTGGAATAATAGCTGTTGTGATAGTTGCTGGCATTAGCAAGTTAAATATGGCACCAGCTGTTCCAAAAACATACCACTGAAAGAAAAGCAACTTTAAAGGTGTCCTGTCAAGGTGTGAAGACTATAGTGGGGCAGACTTAAAGCAGGCTTCACACCTAAGCTTTGTGTCAGCAAATCTACAAGCAGCAGGAGCAACAGTGGATCCCTAAGCTATGAAGCTGTTCAAATTACCTGTTATAACCAAGGCTGCTGCTACTCTCTCAAAATCAGCAGCTAAACCTGCTCCATACTCCTCTGGGCAGCTGGCTTTCATTGCAGTGTGATAACGGGACCATGTTAAAGGTTTTATGGTCATTAATCCTCAGTTGCTCTCCCAGCATCACAGGATCCTGGCACAATGATTGTAAGGAATGGCTATGTGAGCTCCCACATCCCTGCCCCCCAAAGCAGCAAAACAGACCATTACTTCCATGGGGCGTTGCACCAAGCTTGACCAGCATCTCCCTGTAGTGACTGGTCAACCTACGATGTTATATATATTGAGAGGCTGTTATGTCACAGTTAACTGGCAAATGCTGCAGAATGTCACACATCATGATGCAATCCCCATACAGGGTTTTATAGCTTTTGCCTCACACTCCTAATAAAGCCTAATGGGTGATTGCACTGACAAATACAAGAAATGGGCCATTACATTGCTTGAGGTGACAACAGCTTTCATAGCCACTAAATGGGCCTGTAGCATGGAGCCCAAAAGCCAAGTATGAGTGGACTAGATGGCATAAACTGTCTGTGCCCATTGTGGTAGAACATAACCAGCTTTAAATTCTTAACTTTGATCAGCAAACAGACTGTTGTGGCCAGGGGGGAATGAATATATGCTTTTTCAGTGAAAAAAAGTTGTCTAAAAGAGCGATATTCTACTGCAACATATGGGTCATTATTATAGCTTGTCATTGATGATACAGGACACCAGGGTTCAGGAGAGGTGTGTAATGGATGCATTAGTTTAGAAGCTGCGAGGCTTGGTAAGTTGCATGAGGTATCTCTAGCAGACACTCAGAAAGCAGTACAGGATACAGTACAGGTGTCTAAATCCTTCCTGGCCTCCAGCTGCTGCCCCAGGGTCCTATTTTGTATCAACCAGCCCTGTACAGATGTGTCAGATACCCCAGGGCATCTCAAATGGTACCAGACACCTTTTGTTTAAGCAACTGAATCCCACCCTAAGTGGTTTGTTCAAGATCATATATAAAGCCTTTCTGAGAGCTGGGACCCAAGCCCAGACCTCTTCATGTGCTATCCAGCATTTTGATCACTGGAACGTGCCCTCTCTCAGGGATGAATGTGTCCATATGGTGGGTTTGGTTGGATTTATTTTTGCTTTTCTCATTTTGGAATAATTTGACTAGCCAAGAGTCATTAAAGGAAGTTTTGCAGTGGATGACAAATGCTTCTCCACAGTGTATGTTGTGTACAGGGGAGGCATGAAAGTCCTCTCACCTAACCTTATTATACTTTCTGTATTTTTGTTTCAGCCTTCGATGTTATTACATCTTCTGTGCTGGGTTTTGGAGGAAAATGCACATGCTGTTTTAATATCACTGTGCCAAGTCTCACCTTAACTGTGCAGCTGCCCTGGGTTATTTATTTTGCTATCCAAGAAAATGTCTGCGTGAGCCTATGGTATGAAAATCACATGAGACAGAGCAAGAGAAACCCCAGACCAAAAGAAAATACGTGGGGAGGTGGGGTGTAGGAAAGCAGCCTTGCACGTAGCAGAAAACCTGATGGAAGTGTCAATGAGACAGTCCAAAAGTTCATCTGGCATGCAGTGGGTGCAGTAAGGTTTTCAAAGCGGCTGTTTAGTGCAGGGCTTTCTAGGGTCAAACAGATTTCTGTGCTTTGCATTTGGAGCAATAGCTGACAGTGGGGAGAGTCTGCAATCTCAGCTGCTGGTTTGAGGACTTAGTGGGCTGCTAGGAGAAGCAGGAAGATTAGAGGCCTGGGATGGAGAGGGAGAAATAAACTGAATTTGGAAGCATGAGATCAGTAGTTTGTAATACCGCTTTGGCTGAGGCTTGTATCAAATAAAAAACCTGCTGAAAACAATTATCTAAAAAAATGAAGCTGCTCAGATTTCTGCTTTATAAGTTTCTCCGTTGATTTAATCCCCCTCCCTATCCGTTCTGTGAGTGCCGTGCCTGGTCTAATGAGGCCCCCTTCGTTCTTCTTGTTTGGGCAGCCGTCCGAAACCGCTCCTGTCGCGAAGGGCTTTTTCAGCCCCAGCAGCTCACGAGGGATTTGGGGGCAGAGAAATACAGAGTTCAGAGGAGCAGCAACTACTTGTGAGAGTTAATGAGGGGAAATGAACTCATTTGTGATACTTGTAAACTTGAAACTCAGTTACAGGGAGGGGAGAGGGCTGGGGCATCCAGCTGGTTGTATTGCAGACGTACTGATCTGGGGAGAGGCGAGCTGCTGGCTCTGCAGAGCCTGGCTGTGCACAGAGCCCTGTTTCTGGTTTAAATGTGATTCCTTTGAGAGTCCAAGTCATCATAAAAAAACCTGTGTGCCCTTTCCTGTCCCAGGGCTCGGATGCGGATAGCGTGCTGCATATCCTGACAGTGCTTTATACCCTCAGCTTGCGAAGCCCTTTGAGCCTTTATCCTGCCCTCCTACTACGGCTGCCCTTAGTGGGACAGCACTGACTGACACCAGTCTAATCCCTATGCAACAGGTACTGTGGAGAGCTAAGGTACTAACAAACTGAAAAGCTTCATAGGCCACCCCTCAGTGTCTCGTGCTTTACATAATTTCATTGCCATGCTACATTTCAGCAATTTAAAAAGCAAACGTGAAGCAGTCAAAGGCATGTATGACTAAACTACTATTTTGTTCCTAGTCTTACTCTGAACAGCATCCCCCTCCTATACCTCCTTCTCTTTGATCCCTAAAAAATCAGCTATGGCTTTAAATAAACTCTAAGTGGGGACATGACTCTGCTTGATGTCTGGCCTGCAATAGAAGTAAAGTGTCACTTCTAATTTTGTGTGGGTGCAGAACAAAGATGCCTGTGACCAATCCACTGTACAGTGCTCTGGTTTTGTTTGAACAGGGAGCTTTGGTGAGAAGCATATTTCAAAGGGCCAGGGAATCAGATTTTAAATGCTGTCAAAGAGAAATTATTTTACTTTTTTAAATTCCCATTCATGGTATCTTGTGTTCCCACCTCATGGATGCTGTGCAATAACCTTGCACAGTAGATAGAGTAGGCAGCTGAAGGACCAAGCCAAAGACTGGCTAGGCTTGGTGGGTCTCCAAGCAGGTATCGACCTATTTTAAGTCAACCAAAGTGGCTGAACACAGGGGCATTTCCAAATGGAGGAAGGGCAGAAACAGAAAAGCAACTAGGTGGTCTGCAGCACTGCTCATTTATAAACAGCGAAGCCTAACTGCATTTGCCCAACCAGCTGCAGTCACTGTTGCCAATACCAAATCAGAAGGCACTAGGTCTGTATGAGCTAATACTATCTATGTAGCTGTTGGCACAGTACTTTTCAAGAAGAGTGCAATGACCAAGGAAGGACTTTAATAAAATTAGTCCCAGATTTATTATGAATAGGAGTTTAGCCAGGTCTCGTAGATGCTAGCAGGGAGAAGCTATTTTCCTATCAAATAGCAATGTAGTTGAGTAAGGAATTGAGATAAATGGTTGGGATGACTTCCAGTTGTAGACTGTGGTGAATAAATTAGGTAGGTCATGCCTCCCCAGCAGCCTGGGTTTCGGTTTCACATCAGGCAGTTCCATATCGCTGTGTCTGTCTCTTCTGCACCATTTGCTTCATATACTTTATGTACATCCTCCCCTACCCCTGCTTCCACTCTCCCTTGTAAATATTTAATCATAAAATCTCTCTGCCTTTCTGGTTCCTTGTATTTGACATGTGCTTTATCCTGGTTACTGCCTCTGGGAGCTGGTCCTTGATGAAAAGGGACAAAGCAGACCATCAAGTTATCATGCTTTGTACAAGGCATTATTTTCTCCATCTGTCAAAATTAAATGGCACTTGGGCTTTTCCCTTTGCTGATCAATATTTCCACAAAATTCAGGGCTGTCTAATGAAACTCAGGGAAAAATAGTGGCACAATGACATTCCCTTGCATGTTGTCATGGTGTCACATGGCTCTGTACAAACACTTTTTTTTTTTTGCTTTTTAAAGATTGATCCACAAAGAGGATTACCACCACTGCTTGTTGCAGCCCTGCCACTCCTGCTGCACACATCAACTTCAGCCACCAGCATGCCCGAGTAGGCTGCTGTCTTCCAGACTAAGCCTTTTCAGCATCAGTTCAAACATTTGGTATATAGAAGGCACCTCGAGTGTCCGCAGCCTTGGCCTCACCTGGTTGCGACTGGCCATCTTGCTGTTGGCTCCAGCTGGGACAGGATTTCACTGCTGCACCTTTTCCAGCTGGAGGTGACCACTGTGGCCTCTCGCAGAGAAAGATTTGTCATGGACCATCTCCCTTTCCCATGAAGGAGTTGGGCTTAAGGCAGATAGTCTCTAAAAAAAGCAGTCATTCATTTCCAGGACATGAAGGCTGGAGGTTTTTTTGATTTCTCCCTCCTCTTAGCTGTTTGTGGAACTCCTTCAACTCATCTCTCTCTCCCATTTGATAATGTATGTCCCTTCCTTTATTTTCCCAAAGCGGTGACGAGGACAGGGATGAAATACAACTGTTCTCCCCTCACACTGTCACTGAGGCAAGCACAGACACTTGGTTTTTAAGCTATTTTTTTAGCTAAAAGCAGTGGGCGGTCAAAGCTTGTCAGAAGAGGCACCTTGTCCCTCAATCAAAGACACATGCTCAGGTGCATTTTTCCTCCTGCTTTCAGTCTGGAAGGAAAATTTCAGTAGCAGACATATCTTTTAGAGAAACATAGCCAACTGCAATAAGATTGAGAAATACGGGGTTGCGTGTATCCTGTCAAGGCTCTTTTCTCACCTGCCTTTGCCACGACTGTGTCCATCCTCGCTCCTCCTGCCACCTCTTAAACCACCCTCTGCAGCAGAGCCACAAGCTCTAGGTGGACGGCTCAGCCCCACCACCACTGGCTGGTGTTTTTCTGGTTGTAGCACAAAAACAGCACTGCTAGCTCACAGGGCAAATGATGAGTGACTCCTTCATAGCTGACAGATGAAGCAAATGGATATGGAGGAATAAATACAGAATTCCCATGATCATCTTAAATTCTGTGTATGTTAAAGGAATTGGGATGGTTCTCCTGGGGCAGCAGATGGCAAACTCGCGGATAATTCCCGTCAGATTCTTGTTTTTGTGGTCACTGCTTATAGAGGTGACTAATCCCATAGCTTGGCTTCTCCCCGGGGGTCACTAAATGCATTGTTTTTCATTTCGGAAATCAAGCACAGTATGTAAGAGTGCTATGTGCTAAGTGCTGTAACAGGAAAATCGTGTAGTATTTTAATATGTGTTACGTCTCAGACCCTAACAAGACAGGCACATAGATGATGGATGTAATTTGTCAGCAAAATTCAGCAGATCTTATTTCAGGGTTTAACTCAACATCAAAGCAAGAAGGCAGCACTGAAAGTATAGCACTGAACATCAGACTCCTCGATCCTTTTCCATCAAGTGATTTTAATTATTAGATAAGTAATAGTGATTTGTACAGAGTAATATTTCCCTAGGTTGTTATTTGGGTTTGTGGGTAGAGCTTGCTGCAAAGCAAACAATAAATGTTAAGCGATTATTGCAGTTCTGCCTTGTTTTAACACGCGGGAATAGGGCAGTTCTTTCTGGATGGTTTGCAGGCTTTTCAGATGCCAGTTGTGCTAGGACAATGACATGGTTACTATTTTAGGCAGTGGGTTACTTGAATGTGACTTATATCTCTATTCATGTTTAAAAAACCTTACGGTCCTTCCAAGCAATTATTAATCTCTATTATAACAACTGTGTCCTTAGCTGTTTGAAAAGCAACGCCCTGGCAAGCAGAAATACAGAGTTGCCAGGCTAAAAGCAAAATATATTAAGTCAAGCATCAATATTTATGACACGGTCAGTAGTTCTTCTGAAATAAACAAGAAGAAAATCTTGTGAAAAAGGATGGCAAAGGCTGGAAACACTAGTGAGAGACAATAAACATAATACAGTTACAATATAAAACACACAACTCGGGGATTGGTTCTTCTGAGAAACCCAGCACGATCACCTGTGGCTAAACAAAGGCTTCAGACAAATGAAGCAAGTGATGCACTTTGGCACAAAAGGACGAGAGGAAACGGCCTCAAGCTGCATCAGGGGAGGTTTCGATTGGATATTAGGAACAATTTCTTCACTGAAGGAGTGGTCAGGCATTGGAAGACGCTGCCCAGAGAGGTGGTGGGAGTCACCATCCCTGGAGGTGTTCAAAAAACGTATAGACATGGTACGTCAGGGCATGGTTTAGGAGGCATGGTGGTGTTGGGTTGATGGTTGGACTTGATGATCCTAGAGGTCTTTTCCAACCTTAATGATTCTATGATTCTATGAAAAGAAGGGTCAAGGAGAGGATCCTTTTCTGCAATCCTTATTTTGCAGCTGGTACTCAAATAGCATGGCAGTTGAGGCATTACTGGATTACATAGAAATGGATGGAGCCACATATTCAAATCTCTTCATTAATGAGTTGTGAGTGCAAGTTACATTATAAATCCAAAATACTTACACTAATATAATTCCTCTTTAAAAAACACTTTAATTCTGCTTCTGGTGATAAAAGACCAGGCAAATATATCAATCCTTCTACAACATCTTTTATCATTGTAAGACTTGTAAACCATACCATAATTCTCCCAAAGCATGTGTTACACACCCTGTCACCCTGGAGCAGCATGGAAACATGAGAAAGTGGGAATAGTAAGTAGGTAAAAAGTTTCCCTGTTACCCAGGGAAGGACCCAATATTCAGTTCAAGGTTTTATTTTTTGGTTGCATGGCGATATAGGTTCCATTTCATAGCCTGATGTATTAGTTAAACTAGGAGAAAGAAACTTATGTTTTGCTTCCTCGTATTAGTATTTGAGGCTCTGACACAAACAGGATCAGTGGTGAAAACCAATGCCGAAGTAGTGTATTGCACACTGGGTGACACACTGTTCCTGTAGGTAGAAAATACAGCATCACATCCTTCCGAGGAGAGGAGAGTTTGAATCCCTGTCTCCTGGGCTCTAGGTAAAGTGTTATGGTCACTGCACTGCTGGAGAGCTGGGGGAATACAGTTACTCTCGGTGAGGGTGATGTGAAAAATCCCATCCTTTCTTCAGTCTGTGAGAAAAATAAATTTTCTGAATTGTTGTTTTGCACCCCAGTGTCACCTACCCTGTGTGGATCTGGCCTGGGTTGGCCAGCAGGACTGGGGTGGCTGGGGATGGGGGGAAGCATGCGGGCAGCAGGCAGCATGATGCCATCCCACTTGTTTCTGTAGGAAACAAGGCTAAAAGCTGCTTGTATGGTGTATGTGTGTGGCTGAGCAGCACCCTGTAATCACAATAGGAAGAAGAGCAGAAACCTGTAATAATCTTCACCAGCAGGTACCTTGATAATTTGTAGCTGCTGCTACATACAGCATATTTAAACAAGATGCAAGCAGACATAGCTCTGGTGGCCTTTGCTTGGTGCCCATCCCCTGGTGCCAGCATGGCCAGGCAGCCAGGGCAGAGCAGGGAGCCCCTGAGGACGGTCTCTCCTGGTTGGCCACCCAGGGGCCACACACCCAGGTAGCCTGGAGGTACAGAGAAATTGGTCCAGGAGGAGTTCTCCTCTCTGCAGCCAGAAAAGATGTCCCTTAAAGTCCCACACGGAAAGCCCAGGTAGTGAGGAATTCCCTAGAGAGGTGAGGCACTGGATCTCATGTTGCTGCTGCCAAGCTCACCCATGCTTGGATGGCCACGAAGGGAGACCGGGGCCACTTTCTCCCTTGGGTGACCATGTAACATGGGGCTGGAGCAGCCCCCCGGGAGGCTGGTGCCCTGGAGCTGCGGGAGCAATGCAGTGGGTGCCGGAGCAGGCCTGCCTCAGCCCTGCTCTCTGCTCCAGCAGATGCTCCAGGGGCTGGAGGAGTGCAGGAGGCCAAGATTAATTTTTTGCTTTCCACATGTTGAGTCGTTGGAGCTATGAACTACCAAGTCAAATACAGTACATTTACATGCATGTATATACATACTGACTTGGTGGATATATATGTGTGTGTATATATATGTGTGTGTGACACTTGAAGGGTGCTGTACCTGCAATTATTCACACGAGTCCCCAAAATACATGTATCAGACAATTTAAATTCAGATATGGGGGAGGGGAAGAATAACCCGGTGTCCTTCTGATATTTCCAAACATACTTCCAATATTAAAAATTATCTACATTGAAAACAAACAAACCAAAAAACTGGCCTAAGGAGCAGCAGGGAAATTTTAAAATATTCCAATGCAGCTGTGGAAGCTTTTGCCTTGTTAGCTCCAACATGTGTGGTTGCTACAGCTGCAGCAAAACCAATACTACAAGTATGGGAAAATGAGAGCTATTGCCCAAACCAGGCTTGTGGTCTGGTTTGTATGCCAAGGCCCTGTTTCTGGAAAGGAGGGTGTAGGGGGCGAAGAGGAGCAGGCCCCAAGAAGGACAGCTGTGAAGGTGTCGTCAAGGCTCGCAGCACACCTTGCAGGTGCTTCAGCCAAAAGCTACCTCCTGGTGGCGGTGCTCATCCACGATGACAGGCACATGTCAGAACTGGTGGAAGAACATCACTTGTCTTTTCCCAGATACTCATTAATTCCGGTTTAACAAATGACAGTATATAGGACATACAGTTGCATATGAGAAAGCCTGGCTTGTAGCAAGCAGAAGAGTTGCACTTTGTGAGTTGATGATAGGAAAGGGCCTTGAGTCAATGATGTTGTAGCCTTGAAAAATGATTTTTAATCATGTGTAAGAAAAAATGCCTGCTATTTCATGCAGCCTTCTAAGAAACAGAACCACGATAAGGAGATGATCGGTCTGACGCTTTCTGGTTTTAACATAATGCTTCTATGGTTTTAACATAATATTCTGTGAGGATGAGAATGTGGGTCTGTGGCCACATGGAGATACCTACATATGCAGATGAGTATGGGGAATGGTCTAAAACCCGATAGTGGAATCCAGTCCCATTGGGTGGCAATATCCCCCAAATGCTATCCCCAAAAACCTCAAGATGCATCTTTGTTGCATTGCATTGTTTTCTAGTTCTTAATTATTTTAATAGTACATGAGCTGGTTTGTCTCCTAGAAAAACCATTTGCTTCCCTCCCAAATGCCAATATAGCTCCCTCTGTTCCAGTGCAGCAAGATGGAAGTTGAGATTTTCAAAGTCAAGTAGTTTTCTTGATGGACGGTGCATATCTGAACCCTTCAGAATGGCTTTGACCATCTCACTGCCAGGCATGAGTGTGCTATTAGTTATTAACATTTGCATGTTTTTGAACTTTGCTTTCAGTATTTTCCATTGCTACAAGCATCTGCAACACATTTTATGTTGCTTATGACAAAGCAATGCCCATTTCACATGGAAGGCAGCTAGACCACTAGCCCACAGTACAGCCACTGCAGAAGAGGAAAGGCTTTTGAGATTATATGATTACCCTGAAGTGTCTTTACTGTCTCCCGTCATCCATCCCCACTGCTCCAACTCAGACGCTTTTCCTCCTGCCTCCTCAGAAATGTTCATCCCAGCGTGTCCAAAATATATTACATTTTCTGTATTACAGTGCAATTATTTTTTACTGTATAGTTATTTTTTACTGCTCTTTCTCCCCAGTTTGCATCTCCTTTCCTGATGTCAACAGCTACCTGAATTTACAGCATTCACTTTGTAGCTCTAGAGTGTGCAATAGAGTGTAGATGGGGACATGCAGTAACAGGCAGGAAGGGTCAGGTTTAAGAGGAACGGGAGGTGCGAGACAGGCCTTCCCAGGTCCTGCTTCTGCTTCCAGATTCTGCAACGGAGCTGCAGTGCCTTTGGTCTGGCTGTCAAGGCCAAAATGGGGACAGGCCAATGATGCAACCAGACCTTTCAGGCATGAAAGTAAAAAAAGAGAGGGAATAGCTATGCTAGGGCTATTCCCTTAACAGTTTTAAAAGCTTAAAAAAGGAATGTTAGAGTTAACACCAGCCTTTCCAAGGAGCCTGACATGAAGACTCGGAGGCTGGAGTTCAGTGTATGACTGCCACTGAAGCCACTGCCTGCTGGGGACATGAAACCCAGCAGCAGTGAATTAAGTGCAGCAAAGGTGATGCGGTGAACACATAAGCTGTATCGTGTGCTCAGTGCATGCCTGCCATCCTAACTGCATGGCAGGTACATGGAGCGTGGCAAGTGGTGATAGCACCCCTCCTTCCTTTCTCATGCTTTTCCCTTTCAAATTTCTCTTTCCTTCCTCCTTTTTGTCTCCTTTTCTCACTTTCCAGCTGCACCTTGCTGGGCTGTGTCTGTTTATGAGGGCCTGACTGAACAAGAAGCATAACCCCAGTAGGGATCTCCAAGGACAATCAGGTTGTCATCATTTACCAAATGGTGGGTTGCTCAGACCTGCCCCCCCACTGAGGACACTGCTCTGAAATGGGAGCAGCAGGCTGGAGCAGCCTGTTTTTAGGGTACCACGTAGCCAAGTGGAGCAGGAAGGAAAATAGGCAATAAAAAAATAGTGTTGAGATTTCGTCTCAGAGGAATGCCACACTGTTCAGCCTCCTCCTCTTGTGTTAGGTCAGGAGAACTGGTACTGGGTCTTACTTTCTTCTTTCTTTCCTTGGGAAGGTAAAATAGAGGGGGGGAGGAATATTCACACAGCTTCTGCTTAAAAGCTAACTTTTATGTAGTCCAAGTCAGCTTTGAAATTGAAACCTCCCTGGGATAATGAAACAGGAGAGGCTGAGTTCCTATTTAGACTGATATTATTTGGCTGAGGGCAGTCTTTACTCAAGAGTAATTTGGGAAAGTGACAGACAGCCGTGACCTTGATTTACTTTGTAACAGTTTGGGTTGAAATGGAAGAGTATTGAAATATAGATTTTTTCGAAAATTGCAGGGACATAATTAAAGAAGAGGACTTTCAGTTCTTCCTTTCAGTACTCTCTGTAACGTTAAAAATAGCAGAGGATGTAGATGTGTGACATTCATCTGCTGACTTCTTTATGTCTGTTACCAGACTTGATTGCATTTGAACACTGGTCAAAGCAGAAAAATAGCCCTGGACTCTCAGCTCACCTCTGAACGATTCTCAAAATGGGAAACACCCATTTATAGGATATAATGCATTTGTTAAACTGTGCTCGTGGGAGGCATAGCACTAGATTAAAGAGGATGTGGGAAATCCTGAACGAGGTGTATTTGCTAAGGCAAGTGGAGAATTCATATAGTATGGAGCATATTCTACCCCATTTACTTTGGAGGTACCCCAAGGTACACTGAAATGCATACATTAAGGCAGTGCTGCTACCTGATGCTCATTTATTTGAGCACCTATCTTCAAATCAGTCACCCAAAGCCTTGAAACAATCTTCATTCACCAAGTGAAACTGTTAGTTAATATCAGTATAATAGGAGGGGAAATGATGAGAAAGGTGGGCAAGCTCCTCTTTCTTCTGGTTAGAAGGATTTATACCTCTTTGATTTGGAGTTTTGGGAGCTCTGGATGTATTTTCAGCCCTCACTTTTTTTTGTTGGGTGGTTTCCACCCCCCAGTCCTGCACTTTGTTTGCCTGATCTTTCTTACAGGAATGGGTTTGTTTGCTTTCCTACAAAAAACATCTCACCACTGGGAACGAGCGTGGTACTTGTTGGGTTTCAGAGCTGTTGTAACCGGTCAGCAGACCGCAAGCGCTCCTGGCTGTGGATTAAAACAATGCCAACACTTAGGAGAACCAAAGTAAAATGAGAAGGAGGTGTTCAAAAGTTTCTTCAAGGGGAAAAATACCTAGGCATTTGAACTGTGAAGTGCTGATAGACCCATGAGGAGCAGATTTAGGAAGAGAAAGTGGAAATACTAAATAAATTGTCCTCTTACCCAAAGAAAACCAAGAAGTAAGGACTTCATGTGGATTTGTCAACTTTTCCTTTACTCTCTGCCTTCACATAAAAGCCACAGGACACCCTTCCATCTCCTAGGGCAAGGGGACCACTGCTAGCCCAGGGCCAGCCAGCGGGTTCCCAATGGAAAGCACAACTGTTGAATTTTACCTGGCTGTCCTCAATGACAGTGGCACTGATCTGGTTTTTTTTCCCCTCCCACCTAAAATTTGAAGGAACTTAATTATATAGAACATAATCAAATTACTCTGGCAAATTTGGTCAGGAAACTCAAAAATTATGGGAATGGAATGCAGGGGACAGGCAGCAGGTTTGCCTTTTTCCTTAAGAAGCTGGGTTAAACACTTATTTCATTTAGAAGAGAAATATGGAGATTTATCTGGTGAATTGGCACACTTTCTGCTTTTTTTCTTTTTTGATCTAGTATATGATGTATAATCAATGTTACTCCAGAGATTATATTGATGCTGCTACATGTACGTAGGATCCTCCTTTGCTAATGACTGTGATATCCCCATCAGAGCAGTGAGAAAACTGAGGTTTGATTAATGAGTGGTGGCAGAGGACACGCTCTTCTGTATTTATCTGAAGGTTCACACCAGGGGAGATTCAAAGATGGTCCCACATCCCTATCCACCACAGTTGTCCCTCCTCAGTTTCAGGCTCTTTCCTGCCCGTACCAGAGGCGTGGGCCTGCTGCACACACGGAGAAGGTGGGTGCAGGCTGGCAGGGGTGTGATTTGGAGAAGAGGACCTTCAGGGCCATGCACTTGCTAAAAGATGGAGAGGGAGATGCTTTAGCGGAAATCCTCTCTCAGAGTAACACCATCTGCTCATTGCTGGGTGCGTAATTTCTTCTGTCCCAGCTGACAGGAGATGCCACGTTTTCAACCTTGGCTCATTTCAGAAGGGCTCTGGTGTTTGATACGAATGTGTTACCAGCCCACATGCAAAATACAGCTCTGAAGAAGGAGAGAAGCGGGAGGGAGTTATGAATAAACCCTGAGGCAGGATTTTTACTAGCTTCCTTCAACTTCCCTCTGGCTCCCCGTCTCTAGCAGGGATTTTCCATGGGACATGATGCACCAGCATGTTCCTAATTCAGAGGGCTGCTGGGACCTTCATTGCTGAAAGACTTTTGCAGTCGCCCCCCCCCATGTAAGGCATTTGTAGCATGCAAGGAAGTACCGTTACATGACACGTGTGTTACACACCACTATACCTTTTAGAGGAACTTGGATGACTTTTGTGAAGCTTTTACAGCTCTGTGTCAAACACTCACCTGTAATCAACATAGCAACGAAGGTTATTTTTGTGTGCAGGCTGTATAAACAGGTATTGCACAAATGACTCCAAGCATGTTTGCAAATGAAACCTTATACCATCAGACCCCTTACTTGTGCAATATTTGTTACGTCTGTGGCATCGCTGATAGTGGTAAGAGATCCAGAATGCATGTCTGTGTTTATATCTGCGTGTAGTTCTCTATGTATATAATAGGTATACGAAGGCATATGTTATACGTATGCACATACACACAGACTCCTCTCTCCTGCTAGCGCTGTGGCTGCCGCTGCCAGCTGCTGCTGTGAGAATGGGAGCGCGTGAGGGAGGCTGCAGAGCCCGAGAGCTACCGTCCATCCCTCACCCTGGTAGCAGCAGGGCTTACCCCGGCCACCTAGGTGCCTGTCAGCCACCTCAGGGATGGGCAGCGCTCAGCACAAGCCCCAGTGCTACCCCAGGAGAGAAAACATAGGTAGGGAAAATAAGGCAGCAGGTGCCCTTGGCAACAAACAGGCCTTGTGCTGGGGCTGGCCTCCTGCTCGGCCATGAGCTGCTGGCTCCTGCAGCCATCAGTCAAAGGTGACAGTGTTTTGAGAAGGCTCCCTTCAGTGATGCTTTAGACTGGGACCTTGGGAGAGCGGGGGAGTGCTGGGAGCCTATGCACTGGGGGCTCGCAGCCTGGCTGCTTTGTAGCAGCCAGGAGTGCTGGCCGAAGGATTTTGCTGCAGCATCCTTCCCAGGGGTTAGGGGAGGGAAACAAACGGAGTTGTGAGGTGAATCGTGGGTACCAGGGGACTGCTCCAGAGGTACCTGCTCACTGTTGATGCCAGCAGAGCCAGCAGGGATAGAAACAAGACTGATCTCAGCCCGGCAGCTGGGCATCCTGGTCAGCAGCAAGCGCAGGGTTATTAAATCCAGATGACAGTGGGTGAGAGAAGAGTATTTTGTAAGAAGCGACAATTGCTCAGGAGCCAGCATCGCCTGGGTCCTCCAGATGACCTCAAACCAGGTAGCTCTGCTTGGGATCCTTTTTTATTACAGAAGCAGAGTTGGTGTCTGATGATGTCACGCTCAGGGGGAGGGAAATAAAAAAAAAAAGATAGATTGCAGTCCTAACGCAAGGAGGATGCAGCAAACCACAGAGAGGGTCCTCTTCTTTAAGGAAGATGAGCCAAAAGGCAGAGCCCCTAGAAGGGTCTCTCTCTCCCTCCTGCTTCAAACAGGAAGACTGTTTGCCTTCTGTAAACGGAGCTGGCTGTGTAATGCATTATACATCGCGAGGTTAGACCTCTTCTGATTTCTTAAGGGAAAGGCTATTTTATTTCTCAAGTGGGTGCCAGCAGGGATGCTGTAAGAGCGCTTAGAGACGGTGCATCCTCCATCCCGCACTGACACCAACCCGCACGGTCAACTGCAGACCGGGAACTTGGTGAGGATCGAGGACCAAATCTGGAGCCAATGCAGGGGGAGAGGAGCAGCCTCAGCTTTTTTAGCAAGTGAATGGGGAGGGGGAGGAGGGTAGTATGAGCAGTGATGTCATTTTTAACTAGTTCCTCACAGAGCCGGGGAGTGAAGTTAGAGGAAAAACCTGCAGTCTCAGAATGGCTCTCAGCCTTGACTGGAGACTCTAAATGACTGAGGGTCCCCACAATGGTAATTCATTTTCTTTCCTATGCAGAACTGTTTTGGTAGACCTTTATTTTGGGTCAAGCAGAGGGCATTTCTTTTTTTTCTCTCTCTCTCTCTCTCTCTCTCTGTATGCTTTGAGGGTTTGACTTCAGCTTTTGCCTCTGGTTTGTTAAATACCTTGCAGGTTATTTGAAGTTTTGCCTGGGTAGTTTGAGAATTTTTCTCTGGTGTGGGAATCCATGTCATTACAGGAGAGAGTTTAGTATGCAGCGTTTCTGCTACTCGTCAGGAGGGGAGATGCAGAGGTTGCCAAGCACACAGATTTCTGCATGGGAAATGTACTTTTAAAATCACAGGTAGAAAGAAGGGGACTTGGCTGGCATTTGTTGCTGTAATGGATGGCATTTAATGTTGCTTGTAAGAGGCAGAAAGACTTCTGGTCAACTATATAGATAGAAATTATATCTTGCTTTGGTTGCAAAACAATTTCTTTGCTTTTGATTGCCAGGTTTTTATTATGAGCATTGTAATTCTAGTGGAACTGAATGGAAAATGTCAACATGAGACATTCTGGCTGTTTGAGGCAGTATATGCATGTATATTTCTTCATGGCATGCATTAACTACTTGCATGCTGCTCCCTCCACTGCACTTGCCCTGTTGCTGTCTGTCATAGAAATCAGCGGGCTGCCAGGCTGCGCCGCGGACAGTCGGCAGCACAGAGGGTTATGCGGCTCGCTGGCTCCTGGAATCAGCAGCAGTCAAGCCAGTTTTAGATAAATAAGGTTGCCAAGACAGGTCCATCAAGGGTAAAGTGGGTTAGCCAAAATGGCGGGTGGGGAAGAGCATCCCCAGTTTATATTTCCAAGTATTCGGCTACTGGTATCACTGGCAGTTTGGGTTTGTGGTTGTTGTGATGCTGGTTGGTCCAAAGGCAGAGGCTGTAACACCGAGAGCCCAGCTGGCTGTGGAAGGCTCATAACATTCCTCTCTGGGCTCCCATTTAACAATGGTGAGACTTGCTTCTCTTCTTACCCAGGAGAACATCTGAGATATCTGAGGAAGCCAGACCTCAGTTTTGCTTACTAGGAACTTGGGACGTGTGTGATAGCCACATGCCTTTTGCAGTAGCCTGTCATGGCACATGTGAGCTCAAAGATGGGAGATCTGGGCTCAGAAATGAAAAAGGCAGAATAGAAATGGGAACATTGTGACACCTTCTGAATATGAAATGTCCCTGCTGATGATAAAGGCTTGGGGAATCTGTTGCTTCCCTTGAGAATGCTCTCAGTGAAGAATATCTGGGAGGAATAAGCCTCTCTTTTACTAGCTATCATGAAGATGCTGGCAGCCATCACAGGGGCCATTTTGAACTTCTCTCCTTGCAACACACCACGGTGGAGAGGGAGAGTAAATCTGGTAACCTCTTTCTTCTGCCAGTCCTTCCAACATTAGCCTTAGCATTAGAATATGTAACTCAGAGCCAAAAGCCAGGCTTTCAAAACAACATGTCCATATCAGTGTGGTTTTCACCCAGATGAACGCTTACCTTCACTGATAATGCTGACATAGGGGCTGTGTGCCTGGCAGGTGGAAGCAATGGATAAGAGACTGTGCTGAACTAGTCACCATGGCACATGGAAGCTTTCCATCTCTCTAGCGCTAGGATGAATCTGCTGCTGTGGATAGGCAACTTTGGTTTCCTCTGATTTTAACGTGGCACCCTTCACCAGCAGGAAATTAATGCATTTTAAAAAGGAAAGAACTGTGCATCTGGAGTAAGAGTCACTTCATCCTCATTCTTTGGGGGCTCAGATATTCCCTCTGCACCCTGCCTGGAGTATTCCAGGGCACTGGTTCTGGCTTGTTTCTCTCAGTTCGGTTCATCTGAGGTGAGCAATTGCAAATTCATGGCACTAGAGATGGACTCCTGCTACCCAAAGAAGATGGGAGCTGCATGTGACTGCAGGCGGTGTGCCCGCTTCTGCAGTCTTCCCCCTTAGGAATCAGCTGACTTTGCAGCAGGGAAGGTTAGGAAGACCTTTCCAAGTACAAAGAGAAATAAAGCACTGGGACAGGCATCCTACAGAGCTTATGGGGTGTCCTTCTAGGCTTTTTAAGAACAAGTAAGAATGAAGTTGGGGTGGACTAGAAATGCTCGGTCCACTTTAGAGCAGCGGAATTATGTTTGGCTTTGCATTTTGGCATTTTTAGGACAGGTTTGGTCACACATCAATCAAAATTTGCTATAGGAAGCATCTTCTGTGTCTAGGAGTGGGTATCTCATTTGCTGTTTATAGCATTTTAGCTGTGTTTTAGGGTTGTGAAACTCATGGACCAGTCAGACCTCTCATCGTTCCTTCCCACCCTCCATTTCTGTTGAAGTATGACTTAGCCCCACTGAAGTCCCTACCACCAAGGGGTCAAGAATGGTTCAATCCCTGAGCCCATTCAGCTGTAAAACTTTCTACTGCTACTGCCAGCAAAAGCATTACTGATGTGTCAGTAATGGGCATGATCTTCAGAAAATGGGAACCAGTGCACAGAAGTGACTGGACTGCAGAGGTTGCAGTATCTCTCTGGACTTCAGTGAGCTTTGGGTCTTATCACTAGTTGGCAACTGTGTTTGCTTACACCAGACTCTGGTCAAAACTACATTTGGTTTGGAGTGGTCTCTTGGAGAGGGTTGGGGCAGTGGAGCACAAAGGAAACGGACTTCACTTGAGTGATGAGGTTGACCGCTGCCCACAAGGA